>NW_008340065.1:2765057-2781422 GCF_000622305.1 Nannospalax galili
CCTCTTTAAGCATCTCTGGCCCCTGAAAGCTCTCTGCATCCCTATTCCCAGACCAGAGATGGGCCAACCTTTGACTGCATCTTCATAAGGAAAGGAAGAGTCAGGCATAGTCCTCTCTTTCTCTTTCCTTTTTTTCTTCCTTTCTTCTTCCCCCTCTCCCTCCTGCCTCTCTTCTTCCTCCTCCTTCTCCTTCCTCTTCTGTGCTGGGGATGAACCATGCCCTTGCACGTGCTAGGCAAGCCCACTACACTACACGCCCAGCCCTATTTCCCTTTTCTATAGACTAAAAAAAAAAAAAAAAAGAACACTTGCAAAGGTTGCCTACTGACATGTGCTAAGGGTATGCTGGACTTTTCCCTGATACAGGCAAGAGAGCTAAGGACAGATCCAGAATGATAATCATTGGCTTATGGAATCTTGCCATCTCGGAAACACTGGAGAAAATCTTTAAAAGCACCGTAAAATTAAAGCAATATCTGTATCTGATGTTTGGGCAAATTGCACTTTTAAAAAAATGACTCTTCCATCCTGAGAATTGTTTCCTTCCAACTTGGGGATCTTGCTCAGGCATTAGTTCTAATCCAGTGCATCAGGGAGTCTGCCTTTCTGACCAGCACGCAGGTCTGCTGCCTGAGATAGGGACCACACCTTGAGTGGCGAGCTCTGAGGGGGCTTAGCATCTCCCAGGGACCACCCCCAGGTATCAGGCAGGGTAGGCCTTCTACTAACACAGGAGGAAGGTGGATTTCCACATGCAGAGAGAAGGCGATGCCTCAGCCTCACCTCCATAAACTCAGCACTGGAGCCCACGTGCTGCCGGAAGCACAGGAGGAAGTTCTCTTCTGTCGGCAGGATCTGCGCCAGCTGAGGAACACAGAATTACATTGACGTGAAGGGGGAACCTCAGGAACCAGAGCCGGCTTTCCCAGAGGAAGGGTAGGAATGACCAGTGTGCAGGCAGTGTGGAAATCACATTTTGCTCTGTTAACCTTCCTTCCTTCTTTTAGAACAGAGGCTGGTAGCCCTTCACAGGGGATGAAGATTCTGGGTTATCTCAATCTTTAGAGTAGGGTCAGCTCCTCCACAGGCAGAAGAAAATGTACTCTTTTAAAATTCAGCCACCCAGACTCAAAAGAAGACTCGGTAGCTGATCTACCTCACATGTTTAAAACTCTTAAAAATTGAGGCTGGAGAGATGGCTTAGTGGTTTAGAGCACTGACTGTTCTTCCACAGGACCTGGGTTCAGTTCCCAGCACCTACATGGCAGCTAACAACCATCTGTAACTCCAGTTCCAGGGGACTCCAAGGCCTTCTTCTGGCCTCCACAGGCACTACACATACAAGAGCACTTACATACATGCAGGCAAAGCACTCATACATATAAGATAAAAATAAACAAACACTCTTAAAAATTGCAAACTGATGTAGGTAAATGACGATTGCCTGGGATAAGCTGGCCTGAGAAAAACCTTTTGGAGTATCTTGACTGTGGTGGTGGCTTCATGGTCCAAGAATCTAAACTTGGGAGAATTATACACTCCAAACCTGCAAATACCCCCATGCAGCCAACCTTGCTGGCAGCTCCCCACAACTGCTCTTCACCCCGCTTTGCTTCCAGAATCCTTGGACTACAGGCAAATTCAGATTAGTCTAATTCGGTTAAGTATGATAATCCCATCCCGTTCATCAGTGATTGGTTTATGTGTAGGCATGTGACCCCGTTCTGGCCAATAGAATGTGGGAGGAGAACCGTGCCGGGCTCTGGGAAAGGTTTCCTTTCACTTAAAAGGGGCCCTCTGTGCACATGGGCATGGTTGTATCTGGATGTGATATCTGGAACTGCTACACGCAGCTGACCGTGATCTTAATGGGGTGGGGGGGGGAACACCATGACGACGACACGGGACCAGAACTGAGCCAACAGCCAAGAAGCAGAGCTAGAGCCCTGGCATCCAGCTGGAGCTCCCCGTGACCATGGCCTTGCTCATTAGGAGCCTCTCTTGGCTGAAACCAGAAGTCAGTAAACTATGGTCAAGGGCCACATATGACCCAAGGCTTGCTTTAAAATTTTAGTGAACATGGCCACACCCGTCGATTTGCATATTAACTGTGGTGGCTTCTTTGTCATAATGTCAGTTAAAGAGTTGTGGACAGAGACTACATGGCCCACAAATCTTAAAACATTTCTTATAGGTTGTATTTTTGAAGAAGTCTTCTGACACTAAGATTTACAACATGGACATCTACATAGTACCTGACCTTTTCAACTTCCTACAGTGTCATCCCTCAGTGGTCAGAAGGGCAACTGCCAACAGGATACATCTTTCAGCGTGTCCCCTCATTAGGTCCCTAGAAAGGTGCCTGAGCATGGGGAGGTACAGCCAGCCCCACGGCACTCACTTCTGCCATCTCGATTTTCCCATCTGAGTTCTTGTCATACTTCTGCATGAACTCCTTCATCTTCTCTCCAAAATTGTCACTCTTTGACATCTGTGGACAGAGAAAGGAGTCAGGGATCTCAGTGAAGCAGGGCTGGGGATTATTTTGTGTCCTGGACACATGGCTCAGAATCAGGTAGTGTCAGTGCTCAGAGGGGTCAGTGCTGGGTCTTCTTCTTTGCTAGGATCTTTCAAATCAATGGTCTCTTCTTCAGGTCTCAGTCACGTAATTACGGCACGTGGATATGTTCTGTACCATGTAGTTAAATGCATCCTTCTGCGTTTGAGATTAGTCAATTCACAGCTCCATCATGGGGCTTGGACTTAACTCTCATCACTTATATGTGAGGTTCCATTTCTTATTGGGACAGCCTGTAATAGAGCCCAACTTAATCCAGTACTCCAAGAAAGGCTCCAACACTCCACTTTTGCAATGTGAATTGCTCATTTTCTTCTTTAAAGACACGGGTCACCTCCAACCCTCCAAGTCCATGCATTTGACCTCTTTCTCACTTGGGTACATGTACATTGGTACTTTGCTGAGCATAGAGCCAGGAGCTCACAGTTAACTAATTTCTCTCAAGAACTGCTCCTTGAAGACTTGCTAATAAGCAGTGGGTGAATCAATAGGCATGAAGCAGGTAAGAAGAGAGAGACCCTCAAAGGACCAGGGGCAGTTATTTGGAAGGAGTAGCCTCTATATTTTCCTAGACATGATAATTGCAGCAAACCAGTCTCAGTCATCTTTGTGTTTCAGTATCTTACATGCCTCTCCCAGGAGGCTTTAGCAAAGTCAACAGGGCCATGTTGGCACCAGAGGAAACAACATTCCTATCATCTGGGGCTGGAGTTGCTTTGTACAAGTTAGAAGTTCATGACACCTCCCTACCTAAGAGCAGGCGGGGACCATCTTGGGCTTAGATGCTGCTTTAGAGGATTCCTCAATTTTCCTCTAGGTCCTCATGGAGGATCAGTCTTTGTTGGCCTAGAATACTGGTTCTGTATTGAGAAGGATTCTGTGTCCTCCCCCATTTCCCACCCAGGGGTCATTTGACAAAATCTAGGGACATTTTGATAGTCATGACTTTAAGGAGGAGGGTGCTACTGGCATCTCCTGGATAGATCCAGGGATGCTGTTAAACATGCTACGATATACAAGACATCCCTCACAACAAAAATTATTCAGCCTCAAATGTCAATAGTGCTGAAGCTAAGGTACTTGAATCTAGCCTACAGGCATGTGGGGTCCTCTGAGCACCTCATCTCGAGTCATAAACCCTTGGGACTATGGACTCTATCTCTAGGAAAAGATGTGTACATGCATGCATACATAGATGGCTGTACAGATTGAGGGAGTCATCAAATCTTGGTGTCCATGGTGGTTAGCGCTCAACTCAAGCATCCGGAGGATATTTAGACATCCTTACAAATGAAAATATTAAGTGTCAAAACCAGAGAGAACCCAGGCCTGCTGACTGGACGCACAGTAGGAGAGACCATGCTCAAGGCTATATAGGTGAGTGACAGAAACAAACAGACAATGGGGGTCGGGTGCTGGCTTACCATGCCAGAGCCTTTTCTTGCCTTCTCCAGCTCTTGGAAAAAGTTTTCTAGCTCTTTACCTTCAATGTATCCATTTCCTGTGAAGATAGACAATAACAAACAAATACGAATTAGACTTCTAGCTGCACAGTAGGACTAACAGTGGGAGAAGGAGAAGTCAGGGGACTTCCCAGAGAACGTCTCCCGGATAGTCTTCAAACAAGTATGTTGGCCAGTCACATTAAGGGGATCCTTGGAGCATCTGAAGGTAGAGATTCGAGATTAGTAACATGTGTCTTTGGAATATTCAGTTAGCAGCTGCAGCATGCTGGAAGACTCTCATCTGGCCATCAGCAGACATGGCTGCTGCTGTCCATAGCAAGCACGAGTGCTGAAGGTTTGCTAGGGACAGTCAGGATTTGTCAGCAGGTAGAAGACAGGGGGTTGAGACAGCAATTGGGTTCCTGGGATTAGGAAGGATTGTTGAGTTGGGGAGTATTTACCTGGAATCTCAGAATGTGACCTTTTTGGAAGTAGAGTCTTTATAGATGTGGTTTGTTATGCCAGATGTCCAGGCATAGGAAAGAGGGTCATGAGAAGATGGAGGCAGAGATTAGAGTGACATTTGCAAGCCAAGAAATACTTCAGATGGCTGCTGCCTCTAGAAGCTAAGACATGGAGTAGAGTCTCCTCCTGAGGCTCCGGTGTGAAGCAAATCTGCACATACACACCTGAAACTTCCAACTGCCAGCGTGTATTTCCAAAGTACCAATTGGTGGTACTTTGCTATGGCAGCCCTAGGAAATAAATTTAGAAAGGTACTATGGGAGAAAATGATTTATCCCATCTCATCTATAGAATGGGTTATTATAATTACATGGTTTTTTTAATTGAAGACAGGTCTCATTATTCAACCCAGCCTGGCTTCAAACACATGATCCTGTTTCTGCCTCCGAAGTGATGAGATTAGAGGTACATGGCTTAAATAAGGTTTTTGGTGTGTGTGTGTGTGTGTGTGTGTGTGTGTGTGTGTGTATACATGCACATGTATGTGCAGGTGTGTGCACCCATGCATATGACTGAGGAGAGCAAAGATGAGCATTGTGTATCTTCCTCTATCACCTGCTGTCTTATTTTTTGAGATCAGGTCTCTCATTGAACTTGTAACCCATCATTTTAGACTGGACTGGCTGGCCAGCAAGTTTAGAGATCTGCCTGTCTCTCCCTCCCAGTGCTAAGGTTACAGATGTATGTAAGCATGCCCAGCTACTATGTGGGTGCTGGGAATCGAACTTGGGTCCTCATGCTTGTGCAGCAAGCCCTTTACCCACTGAGCTGTCTCTCCAGCCCCTAAATGGGATTTTTGTATGTAAACTATAAACCCCATTATGCCTCCACCACAAATGTTGGTATTGCTTGAGTCCAATTTCCAGCTCCTAGGTACAAGATGGGAATGAACCTGGAAAAAAAAGTGCAATGACCAGAACCAGGTCTGAAAGTCAAAGTCTGACTTGTCTGAAACCATGTGAGTAGTGAGAGAGCCTTTGGACTCTTACACCTTAAGTCTGAACAGCCCAGACACCAGTGTTGAGCTGAGGCTATGGTCAAGGTCACCAGTCAGCCCTGGAAGGGAGGGAGGAGTTGGTGGGAGGGAATTCAGATTGAGGTAAGGCAATGCTTCCTGGGTCTTAATGCATACTGGACTCTCCTGGGGATCATTAAAAAATATGGATGTCTGGCTTTCATCTCAAGACATTCTGGTGTCACTGGCTTGGGGTATGAATTAAGCATTGTGATTTTTCTTTTTTAAAGCTCCCGGGTGATTTCCACGTTCAGCAGTTAGGAAACCACTAGAGTCAAGTTCCAAATCTGATCCATAGCAGGTGAGCAAGGTCCCCATAAAGAGGTCCAACTTGAACTGGAAAGAAGGTGGTTGCTTTCTTCAAGGGCATATGGAATTACAGATTTAACAAAAGAACAACACAGAAGCATTTGCTGGGAGGTGGCATGGGGGAGGGAAGAGCTTCCCATCATCTCTTCCCAGTGTTCCCCAAGGTCTTAGATCTCAAATAAACAACCTTAGAGGCATCCCCTCATGGAAAAGAGACCTCAATAAATATTGTATAGAGAGAATCACATGAGATGAGTTATGCATTTTTGTCTGCATAGGAAAGGTGATTATTGAGTTCCCCTGGGATGGGGTGGTTGTCTTTTCTTCTAGACTTCTGTACAAAGTACTTTGGGAGAGCTGGAAACTCAAAGAGGGTGGTGCTTGGTGGTTTGTGATGTCAACTAGGTTAGGGTAGGGTAAGTGGACAGGGCTTTCTAGGCAGAAAGTGTTGGTGATGATCCACTGGCTTGGCACCAAGTAATTTTTCTCTCCTGCCATGACCTGGCAATTCTCCTGTTGCTTAGCTACAGCTTCCCCTTGACTAAGAGGGCAGAGCCACACTCATCTCCTGGGAGGTTTTGCAGAGTTTGGCAGGGTAGTAGAAAGTCTGAGCTCAGTGTTGGGTCCATCTGCATTTCCCAGAAGCCCCAGGCTAGGGCAGGAGGTATGGAGGGCTCAGTTCTGGCTTCGTGAGCATAAATAGTGGTTCGATGATGTAGAGGCCACAGGGGCTGGGCCAGGAGCCCAGGCAAAGTAGATGTGTGTGTGTGTGTGTGTGTGTGTGTGTGTGTGTGTGTGTCCCACATGTATTAAGAGGTGACTGACAGGAGCTGGAAGGAGAGGCAGCCTCCACTCAGCTCTGAACAGTGCCTCTCATTACAAGCCCTCGCCTGGACCCTTCTTCACACAGCCCTTGATGCTCTGTGCTTCTTCTCCAGCCATTTCACCTGCTTATAGGGGATTGGCAAAGTTACTCACCTTTCCCGTCAATGAACCAACATCTGGTTCTCCTCTGTCACACCAAGCCTATGAGTATCACTTCTCTGAACCTCAGTTTCTTCAGCTGCAAAATGGGAACAAGGATAGTTCCTCCTTCTATGACTACTGGGAAGATTCAACTGGATAATAACAAGCTATAATGCTGGCCCATAGCAAGCCTCAAAAATGCCAGTGGTGTGGGCTTGGTGGCATACATCTGAAATCCCAGCACTCAGGAGACTGAGCAAGAGTTCAAAGCGAGCCTGGGCTACAGAGTGAGTTCCTGGCTAGCTGAAGCTACATATTGAGACCCTGTCTTGAAAAAATAAAACAAAACATGCTGGGGGTCACTGTCATCTTGGTTGGCATTCCTGCTTGCTGCCTCAGGCTGCGAACTGAACAATGATGTGATGGAATTAAGATGACTTCTACAACCCTTGCACAGGATGGGCAAGGAAGGTCTCCGTGAGTAATGTGAAGAAGGAGGCAGAATGGTGAGTGAACTTAGAGGCAGGGAGAGAGGGCCAGGAGCTGGGACGGTCACTCTGTACAAAGAACCCCCCTTCCTAGATGCAGCAGGCAGCAGGTTCCCAGATGTGACCCTTGTATCATACTAGGAATCTCCCCATGTGCCCCCAACAAAAGGAGAAGGTGTGGCTGGCTCCATACCAGGAGCCTTTATGCTTTGACTGTTGCAGACATGAGCCTGTTCCCACAAAACACAGAATGGGCCACCAGGGCATGCAGGCAGACAAGCCATTGAAAGCAGAGAGTGGACACACAGGGTCCAGGAGGATTCCCCACAACTAGGCTTTCTCTTTAAGGCCACCCCCATCCATCACTGGGGAGACCCTTTCATGGAAGCCTGGGGGTACAGAAGCAGGTGACATCCTTCTAGGAAGATTTTAGCACTGGCCAACTGGTTTGCTTTTTCTGTGACCCTGTTACAGTGCGGTGGGGCCACCAAGCAAATCTCATGAGGATGGGCAATTGATAAGGATGTGTTACCGTGGTAACTAACCATCATTCCTAACCTTCTTATTCAACTACATCCTTAAGGAGAGGGGGCTGGGAGGAAGGCAGGGACCCTGCATCTTTCCTGAGTCTATTTTTCTCTCTTATTCTTCAACACTATGTGCTCCACTTTCCCCAAAACTAAGTAGAGACAACACTTCATTATCTGACCACAGAGACTGGAAATCCTACACTGAAAAAAGGGTGCTCCACCTCAAAAAGGCTAGTTTGCTTCTCCCTGAGGTTTGCATGTGGATTTTTCTGAAGTAAACAGGTAAAAGGTATCCGAGGAGGAGGAGGGGAAGGAGGAACTAACTATACCACCAACCCCACGATTGTCCATTGCTCTGGAACAAGTCAATTCCTCTAAGCCTCAGTTTATTGCTCAAGGGGCAAAACTACATCATTTTCTATCTCCTTTCTTAGGGTCTTTCAAGTCAAACTTTTCAGAGTTTGGAAATGGAAACTCTTTGGTCCAGAGGGTCAACAACTACTGCTGTCTTTAGAGAGCTGGTTCTTCCAGAAATATTGATAAGCTTTGACAACATCACCATTGCCTGGGCCCTACCCCAGGCTTTCTCATTTAATTAGTTGGGTGGGGATATCTTCCAAGCTCCGGATATAGTCAAAGACCAAACAGCACATCTCAAACTTTAAGGTATGTAACAATTTCCTGGGAGAGCTTGTTAGAGTGCAGAGTCTAATTTGGTGACTGTAGGGCACTGCAGAAGGGCTGACTAAACGTTCAGGTGTGGCCTGTGGACCAACAATGTCAGAATTACCTGGGCACTTATTAAGAAATGCAGAACTTGGAATGTAGCTCACTTTTAGAGTGCTTGCAAAGCATGCATGAGATCCTAGATGTAATCCCCAGTACCACATCCACACCCACAGAATGTAATCTTGGGCCCTGGCCTTGATTTTCTGAATCTGTCTCTCTGGGTGTTTTGACCACATACCTTAGCTGTTTCTCTGACTTCACATAATGGCAGCATTAGTATGCCTGGGAATCTTGTTAGGAATGCAGATTCTCAGGCCTCGCTCACGTTCCACTGAATTTCTCTGGGGGTATGACCTAGAGACATAGTTTTCTGTTTGTTTTATTTCCCCCAGCCCACGTGTGTGTGTGTGTGTGTGTGTGTGTGTGTGTGTGTGTGTGCATGCACATGCCACAGTGAACATGTGGAGGTCACCACAATCTTGGGTGTCAGTCCTCACCTTGAGGCAGGGTCTCTTGTCTGCTGCTGTATGAACATGGCAGTCTAGCTGGCCTTCCAGCTTCTGGGGATTCTCCTGTTTCCACCTTCCATCTTGCTATAGGAGCATTGGGATTACAGACACTTGTCAGCTTGATGTGGGTTCTGGGGATCCAAACTCAGGCCCTTGAGCTTGGGCAGCAAGACTTTACCCACTGACTCATCTCCCCAGCCCCGAGACCTGTGTTTTTACAAGTCCTGTAGCACACTCCAAATTGAGAACCAGTGGACTAGGTGTTATAGTGAATTCCTTCTAGATCCCCAGTTTTTGTAGAAGGACATGATGTATATCTTGGAGACCTGGAAGGAGGGAGTTACTGTTAAACTGCCCTGGTAATCAGCCATAAGGCCAGGTTATTGGGCTGTCTGTGTGGCATTCAAATTTAGTATTTATGAATGCGTTCCCAGCTTAAGCAACTGGAACACTCAGATACCACCTTTTGTAGCAACAAGCGAGTTCCCCAGTCTCTGTCCCAACATTAGAATTACTAATGGCACTGATCATTTCCAAAGAGCATCCACTTTCTGCCTTGTCTTTAGAATTCTATCAGGTAAAAACACAGATGGTAACCCAGGCTTGGAAAAGAGGATTTGTGGGTGTGAAGGGTTCCAATCACACACACACAAAAGCTCTGTCCATATCTGTATTTATCTGGATTTCTCTAACACACACACACACACACACACACACACACACACACACACACACACACACACCTCCTAGGATTCATGGGGATAAAAGCTCCAGATTTGTAGCTCTCAGAAGAAGAATGTTTGGATTCTCCCATTTCAATGTACTGCTGGGCTGGGCTCCTTCTGGAACCAGACTCTGGAACTGGGCTGGATCCCCTGAACCTGTGGACAGCTGGCAGCCTGACGCTGGGCTGAGTCCCAGGCAAGCGGAGGCCAGAAGGAAGGGGCAGATTGGGCGAGAGGGGAAACCACAGAGAGCCAAAGAGGAGGGGAGAAGGCCCAAGCCCGAGGCCCCAAACAGGGCTGGCTGGGCACAGGAGGGCATCTGATGCAATCTGCCAGGAGGGACACCAGCCGGCTGGGTGCTGCAGAGGCGCTGTCCTTGAAGGGACTCATGCCTGCTCTATTAATTCTGGCTCCTTGGGAATTGGGAAAGATTTCCCTGAGGGGTCTCCTGAGCCCCAGCAACCTCCCTAGGGGTCTTAGCTGGTAAAAGCGTTCACGTCTGGAGCAGGAATTAGCAAAATGAAGGCAGAGATGTAGAGTGCCTGGGTTGGTAGCTGCCTGGGCAGGGCCAGCTGAAGTATCTTGTTTGTGAACATATCATCTCACCTCAGCTCTGCTCCTTGGCTGCTTCCCTGGAGAGCCCTAGCTCTTCACAGACCCAGCTCCCCCACCCCTGGTTGGTACAATCATAGTCCAAAACAAGCAGGGTGATGGCCACCCAGAGAACACCTAGGACAGAGCTGGTGCACCATACACACTCCAAACCAAAGGGCATTTTCAATGAAACAGTTAGGGTGAAGGTAAAGGGGACCAGGGAACCATTTCAAGGAGCTGCACCAGGTGAGGCAGGAGGCTCTCCTAAAAAGCTCTAATGCTGACTTCAAGCCCTACCAAGATGTATACAGGGCTTCACGATAGGGTTAGAAGAATGCTGTCCTCAGACAAACAACGCCTTAGTCCTCAGCCCTAGATCTCACTGACTTTAATGGACACACACACACACACACACACACACACACACACACACAACAGAAGACAAAGAACAGTGCCCAGTGTCCTGGGAGGGCCCGCTTGGGCACCTAGTTCTGGCTTCTCAGTGGTGTGTGGGTTTGTGAGACATTTCTGTTGGAACTACTAGGTTTAAGAGGAAAAGAAGATCCTAGGAAGAGCCCTCATCCCTGATGGTCCTTTTTGTTATTAGCTTTCAAAGTCCTCAGTGCAGGGGACAGATAAGGCACAAGCTCAGTCCTAGTGAAAGGCTTTGAAAACCTGGCCCACTGAGGTCATTTTAAGTGGACAAAGCCCAGAAAACTCTGGGTGGGTTCCCATACCTGGACCTAGGTGTCTGTCCTCTGGGAAAAGAGGAAGCTGTCCATAAAATCATTTCCTTCTTGGGGTTTGTTGTTGTTGTTTTGCAGTCTACACACAAAACACACTTCGAAAAATTCTTCAAACACTACAGAAGTTAACTTAGAAAAACAATTCCTTTTAATTTTATTTCATCTACTCTAGAGAGAACCACTATTGTTTGATAAATTTACCCAAATAGTCTCCAGTGGACAGCTATTACTCATAATAAAATCAGCTTATCTTAGTGTTTTGCTATAATCTTAAAAAATAACACATTTTGGAGCTGGAGAGATGGCTCAGTGGTTAAGGATACAGTTCTTGCAGAAGACCCAGGTTCGAATCCCAGCACCCACATGGCAGCTAACAACTGTCCGTAACTCAAGTTCCAGAGGATCCAACAGCTTCTTTCTTCTGTCCTCTGTGGGCATTGCACAACACAGGTGCACTTACCTACATGCAAGCAATACACGCATACACATAAAATAAAAATAATAAAATAAGATAAAATTAAATTACATTAAAAAAATAAAATTACACATTTTGGGGCATTTCCCCATGCCTGCACAGAAACTTGACCTCCCTTTGACTGACTGTGTAATATCCTATACTCGGATGACTGTAATTCCTTTTTTTTTTTTTTTTTGGTTTAGTTTCAAAGAACTCCTTTAATAGGCTTTATTTTTTGTATAATTTTTGCATGTATAGGATAGAGGCTTGGAAGGAGTGGGTGAGGTTGGTCCCATGGATGTCTGCTTGCTCCTGGCAGAGTATTTGCTTTCTCCTCTGTATTCTTAGTACATTCAGAAGAGGGGAAAGAATAGCTCTATTTCTTATCTGACCTACAACTTGGCTTCTCACAGGATTTCAGTGGGATAGAAACTTGCTGTTATCTGTCAGAACCATACAGAGGGCATGTGAACTCTGACTTCAGTGTCCCTCACCACCTGGATCTCTCTCTCTCTCTCTCTCTCTCTCTCTCTCTCTCTGCATGTTTGCATGTGTGTGTGTGTTTGTGTCTCCATTCTTCTCTCTCTCACTTTCTCTCTCTCTCTCTCTCTCTCTCTCTCTCTCTCTCTCTCTCTCTCTCTCTCCTCTCTCTCTATTGCTGATGATTAAACCCAGAGCCCAGTGCATGCTAGATAAGCATTACCCCTCTGATCTGTATTCCCTGTCTCTTTTTACTTTTTTTTATTCAAGACAGGCCCATGCTAACCTGAAACTCAGTCTGCAACCCAAGCAGGCTTTGAACTTGCAATCCTCTTGCCCCAGTCTCCCAGGTAGCTGGATATAGGCCTGCGTTACCAGGCCTGTTGGACATCTGGATCTTGTAGAGTAAAAGAGTTCTCTGACAAAGGGACAAAGCAATGGCTTCAGACATTGTGTCACTCAGAGCATGGAGGTGATATGTGTTTGAACCCCAGGCCTCACTAAAGTGTAGGGTGGCTGGGCTACCATCTCACCGATGCTTGATGCTGCCTTAGACATACTGAACCTTCCCAGTGCCTAACCTTGGTGACTATCAAGGAAGAGTTGAGGTTATATATGAGATGAGGAGATGAGATCCCTGATCCTTTTTTGCCTTGCTGTGTGATCTTACGCAGAGAAGTTTGCCTCTCTGGTCCTGACTCTTGACTTTCCAAATACCTGCTCTTCCCTGTTTCCACTGCTAGGCTAGTGATCCTTTTGAAAACAATCTTTTTTGGGGGTGGGAGGGGAGTCAGGGGTGAAGGAGCTAGGATGGTGCCTCTTCATTTCTGTGTTGAAATGGGTCAAGTAAGGGTCATCATTCCCAGTCCCCAGGCCCACTCTTTCTGGGATCAAGCTCTTTTCAAAAGTCTCTTTTGTTTACTACAAGAGTCTGGGAGGATAGGGAGGTAGCTCCCTCTCCCTGGTGCCTGTGATTAACTGGGCTCCAGTGAGCTCACTCCAGGGACCTGGTGAGCTGGGAAGGAGAGTTCTCCCAGAGGTCCTTAAGGTGGTGAGCAGCAAAAGTCTTAAAATGGGATGGATCCCTGAGTTGCAAACAGAAACCACAGATGGTAAGACAAAGACCCAGACAGGGGCACGACATCTCAGGTATTGGGCTTGGGTTCTTCAGGAGGGGAGACCCAGCTAACGAGAAGGTCAACAGCAAAGGTACAGAGAAAGGTGCTCCCAAACCTACTTCTGGATCCATCAGTGAAGTTCCAATTTCACAGTATATGCAATTTCTAGTTCACCTTCGTTACATTTCTTGTTCCACCCTGGTACTACCTTGAGGAGTGGGAAGGGAGCCCAAGGCACAGTGTCCTTAAAGATTCTTGTATCTCAGTATAGCTTAGTTATGGTCCAGTCAAGCCAAGGTCTGTTTTCTGTGATAAAAGGAACTACTCACCACCTCTGAGCCTGGGCTGGGTCTCCTCTTCCGGTTGGTACAAAATCCCTTCTTCCCACCCAGTTGAATGGGGATATAAACCCCAGCTGGAGACCAGCATTTAACCAAGTCCCAAGTCCCATGTCAGATGCCTTATCTGCACAAGGGACTCTGCCCAGAAGCCTCCCAGAGTGGGACTCAAGAAGGTGCAACTGTTTTGAAAAAGTACAGTGTCTCTGAACAGACTTAAGCATAAGGTTTTCATGATGATTGAGAGGGCTACCCATCGTCCCCAGAGAAAAGTAGACTTGGAGTCTTCTGTTAATAGCTGACTCATCTAGCAGGAGGCCAGAGGTATAACCTTGGCCACTTGGTAACTTTCCTTGAATCATGCAAGTCTCTGGTACAGAGAGACCAGCTACAGCATGTTGTGTGCAATGCATTGCTAAGAGGCTGCAATCCCGTTAGAACCCTTTCCACCTAGGGAGTTGGATGGCATGAGCCGGGAATGGGAAACAGCCTCTCCTTAGCCCCCCCCTTTTTTTTTCAGATCAAGCAACTGATCCACCTCTTTCAGTAATTCACAGGCAGATCATGGTCCTATCTCAGGTATCCGGATGCCCAGCCCTTTGCCCCTCCAGCTTCCTCAGTTTCTTCCAATTCACCCATTAACAGGACCCAGACATTAACCCTTTCCTTACCACAGCACTGAGGGCAGAGGATCTCTGTGTAACCACCTTCACAAGCTACTGAGGTGATTCAAGGAGGAAGCACAAGATTCAGGAAGCTGCCACCCAATCCCCGCCCCCAACTCTCCAACTCTTAATCCCAGAATAAACACCACTCTGCCAATGGGTCTGAGATGTCAGTGTGTTGTGGATGCCTACCTTAGCCAGGACCCTAGAGAGTGAACTCAGATGGCACAATTTTTTTTTTTTAATGATGGAGAAAGAGACTGACAATATCAGAAGCCTGGGAGAGGGGTGATGGAGTTTACTCTTCGAATGCCTGAGTCAGACCATTCGTAGACACCAGTCTGGGCACCACCTCTAAAGGCTATTCACCTGGCCTTCATTTAGGGGTTGGACATTGTGAAGATGACATAGAGCAAAGTGTTGGTCACTGAGGTGTTTAAGATTGCCTCCCCCATCCACAGTCAGTTCACCCAAAGCACTCAGGAGAATCACCAGGAGGCTGGGGCTGGCACCGGGACTGCCCCACCACACCCACTGCTGTGGCTGAGAAACAAACCCACATGCCCATCCTTTTGCAAGATAAACAGGGTAAGCTGTATGTGGGGGGGTGTTAAAAGCCCCCAATCTATTCTCCACTCCTGTTCCTGGACAAGGACCCCACCCCCGATTTCCCTTTAGGATGCCCAGCTTGCCCCAGCTCCTGGACTGTGAATGAGGCTGGGGCGGTAATCAAAACACAGGAGCCAGAGAGAGAGGGGTGGGCTTCGGAGACCTGTGGCTTCAGGGTTGGACGCAGGAAGTTAGCTTGAAGGGGAAGATGGGGAAGGTGTCAGGGTGAATCTTGGGGAGCCTTTTCTTGCCCAGGCCTCCTTTCTGGGAAAGCTCCGACTTGTTCAGAGGAGAATGCAAAAGTCGGTGGGCTCTGAGCATCCTGCATCAGGGAAAAGTTACTGACAGTTGTCATCAGGGCAGCCGGACGTTACCCAAACTCAACACCTTAGCAGGCTCTGTCTCCAGAACGCCTTCCTTGGGGGCAGACGCACACCTGCCTGCATGGAGCCGTGCCCCTGACCCTCCCCTCCATCCCACCCCCTTTCCAACCTCAGGTACCCCAGGGAGCGGGGTCAGCAGGGCCCAGAAGTTGGCAGCTTTACTGACCGTCTGCATCAAAGTGCTTCCAGATTTCCAGAAACTGGGACGCCGTCAGCTCGGCCAGGTGCAGGTAAGGGGGCTGCTGCTGCGGGCCAGCCATGGCGAGCCGCTCCGGAGACCTCAGGCAGCACGACACTGTCACTCGGTGCCGCTCGGCAGTGGCACTCGCGCTGGGGCTGCGCGCCACGCTGCCTTTATATGCGGCCCCGAGCTGCGCCGCGTCGGGCCGCCGGCAGGGGGCGCGCGCGCTCAGGGAATCGAGGAGGGGCGCGGCGCGCTGGGTGGGTGGCGGGGGGAGTGGGAGTGAGGGAGGCCCGGCTCCTCTGCCAGGAACAGGAGAGTCTGCACTGACACTCCTGAGTGCCTGCCAGGGATGGCACCGCTTTTTCGGTGGACATGGGGGAAGGCTGCTCTTGCCTGTCCAGCTTGGGAGCACCCACTGCTGATAGCTAGCCGTCGTATTGCTAACGCTGAGATTTGAACCCAGCACTCTTTTCACGTCCTTGTGATCCCTTATGGTGGCCCAGAATTGCAGGGAAGCTGAGTTCTCAACGTTTTACAGGTGCACAGCTGGAATATGCAAGACCCAGGGAGGATTCAGTTGGGAGTAGAGGAAGGGTTCATTTCCCCCTCCCGGTTGGGTACCTCCCTCTGGTACCTGTCCTACCCTGGGCATGCGCTGGAGCTTTTACACATGGTCCAGGGGATGAGAGAAGGCGACCCACCCTACAGTTCCTGATGTGAACCACACCCACCTACGATGGGGATGTGTCTTCTCCAGCAGGCAGAGAATGCCTAACCCTGACTCAGGGATGCTCTGAGATGCTCTTGGAAAAAACGGAAGCTCCCACAGACAGTAAGCATATCCTGGGGTCAGCAGACAGGACCCGCAAGCAGAGAATCGCCCCCCTCCCCAGTCTGATGGTCTCAGTCCTGAGGTCTGCACTGGCCTTGTGGACACTTCATCTCCAGAGTGGTAGCGGCACCGCCCCCCCC
>NW_008340065.1:2781645-2782343 GCF_000622305.1 Nannospalax galili
TGGGGGGCTGGGGGGCTGGGGGGGTGGGTCGGGGTAATCCACACCTCAAACCTGCAACACAGAGCTCACCTTCCAAAACCGCTCATGGTTTGTGGCAGACCCAGACCCAGCGTATTCAGTTACTAACAGGCACGAACTAAGAAAGAAGCAGAAAAAGCTAGCTGCTGAAGCCTCTGCCATTCCTCCCCCACTTGCTGCCGGGACTAAGAAATTACCAAGCCAGAGGCCCCTTGCCTAAGTCCTGCCTTTTGGGAGGCTTGAAAGGCTCAGTGCTAAAGAGGATGCACTGGAATCCAGCTCCTTGGGTCTGATTCCTAAAAAAAAAAAATAATAATCTCTACAACTGCATTTGAAATGCACAGCCTGTGGGTGCGGCAGCTTTTCTGTAAAATGGGAATGTGGGCATTCACTTTTTAGAATTGTTCTGAGGATTAAATGAGTGTGTGTGCCCGCAGTCCTTCATGCAGCCAGTGATTGTGGCCTCTGGTGGGCTTGGTAATTCCATCACTGTGACAAGAATCCCTGAGAAAATCAAGTTTTAGGAGAAAGGTTTATTTTGGGTCATAGTTTTAGTTTGTGGGCATTTCAATCCATTGTTTTTAGGTGGTGGTGAGGCAGAATGTCAAGGTGACCAAGAAGTGAGGCAAGGAGGGAGGGAGGGAGGGAGGGAAAGAGAGAGAGTGAGAGAAAGAGAGAGA
>NW_008340065.1:2783988-2853879 GCF_000622305.1 Nannospalax galili
GGGGGGTAGGGAGGGAGCTTCCTGTGGCTTTAGATCAGGCTCAGGGCATCAACAGTGATGGAGAGCAAGTGTGCTAGCTTGAGTCTTTGTCTTCTTATTAAGCCCCTAATTCCAGCATGTGGACCCCACCCTCATGACCTCATCTTACCTTTATTCTTTCCCAAAGGCCTGTGTCAACTTGACACAATGTAGAATGACCAGGGAGGAGCTTCTCAGTGAAGGATTATCAAGATCTGGTTGGCCTGTGGGGATGTCTGTGGGGGATTGTCTTGATTGTCTTAACTGAGGTGGGAAGACCCAGTCTGAAAGTGGGTGGCATCATTCCCTGCCTGAGGCCCTGGACCATATAAAGCGTAGAGAAAGCTCATGTATACTGAGCATGCTTGCATTACTTTCTCTTTACTCTAGATCGGATGTGACTAGCGCCTACCACTGTGACTTCCACAGAGAGACTTACCTGGAATTGAAAGCGGACTAACTCCCCTTTCTCTCTTAAGGTGTTTTTTGTCTGGGTATTTTACCACTGCAACAGAATGAAGCTAGGGCAGTCCATGTAGTAACTATTTTTCTTTTACTGTAGCCAAATATTTGAAAAGAAGCAACTTAAGGGAAGGAAGGTTTATTATGGCTCACAGTTCTGGAGGTACAGTCCACACTGCAGCCACACATGACTTCACGATGGTAGGAGTGTGCAGCTGGGGCTCCTTACCTCCTCACATCATGGCTAAACAGCAATCAGAGGGTAGACAGGAAGTAGGGGAACAGTGACCAGAGGGTAGACAGGAAGTGAGGGAATAGTGAACAGAGGGGAGAGAGGAAGTGAGGGAATAGTGAACAGAGGGGAGACAGGAAGTGAGGGAACAGTGAAAAGAGGGGAGACAGGAAGTGAGGGAAGAGGGAACAGAGGGGAGACAGGAAGTGAGGGAGCAGTGACCAAAGGGGAGACAGGAAGTGGGGGAACAGTGAACATAGGGGAGACTGGAAGTGGAGGAACAGTGACCAGAGGGTAGACAGGAAGATGGGGAACAAAGGGGAGACAGGAAGTGGGGGAACAGTGAACATAGGGGAGACTGGAAGTGGAGGAACAGTGACCAGAGGGTAGACAGGAAGTGGGGGAACAGTGAACAGAGGGGAGACAGGAAGTGAGGGAACAGTGAACAGAGGGGAGCGGGGGAACAGTGAACAGAGGGAAGACAGGAAGTGGGGGAACAGTGAACATAGGGGAGACAGGAAGCGGGGGAATAGTGACCAGGGGGTAGACAGGAAGTGAGGGAGCAGTGACCAGGGGGGAGACAGGAAGTGAGGGAACAGTGAACAGAGGGTAGACAGGAAGTGAGGGAACAGTGAACAGAGGGGAGACAGGAAGTGGGGGAACAGTGACCAGAGGGGAGACAGGAAGTGGGGGAACAGTGACCAGAGGGGAGACAGGAAGTGGGGGAGCAGTGACCAGAGGGGAGACTGGAAGTGGAGGAACAGTGACCAGAGGGGAGACAGGAAGTGGGGGAACAGTGACCAGAGGGGAGACAGGAAGTGGGGGAGCAGTGACCAGAGGGGAGACAGGAAGTGGGGGAGCAGTGACCAGAGGGGAGACAGGAAGTGGGGGAACAGTGACCAGAGGGGAGACAGGAAGTGGGGGAGCAGTGACCAGAGGGGAGACTGGAAGTGGAGGAACAGTGACCAGAGGGGAGACAGGAAGTGGGGGAACAGTGAACAGAGGGGAGACAGGAAGTAGGGGAACAGGGAACATAGTATAGGAAGTGGGGGACAGGCTCTAAAACCTCAAAATCCATGCTTGATCACCTAATCCTTCCACCTTACCTCGGAAAGGTTCTACAACCTTCCAAAACAGCACCACCAGCCAAATGAGCCTATGGGGGACATTTCATGTTCAAACAGAACAGGCCCCCAAGCTTCTCAGTGAAGGATTATCAAGATCTGGTTGGCCTGTGGGGATGTCTGTGGGGGATTGTCTTGATTGTCTTAACTGAGGTGGGAAGACCCAGTCTGAAAGTGGGTGGCATCATTCCCTGCCTGAGGCCCTGGACCATATAAAGCGTAGAGAAAGCTCATGTATACTGAGCATGCTTGCATTACTTTCTCTTTACTCTAGATCGGATGTGACTAGCGCCTACCACTGTGACTTCCACAGAGAGACTTACCTGGAATTGAAAGCGGACTAACTCCCCTTTCTCTCTTAAGGTGTTTTTTGTCTGGGTATTTTACCACTGCAACAGAATGAAGCTAGGGCAGTCCATGTAGTAACTATTTTTCTTTTACTGTAGCCAAATATTTGAAAAGAAGCAACTTAAGGGAAGGAAGGTTTATTATGGCTCACAGTTCTGGAGGTACAGTCCACACTGCAGCCACACATGACTTCACGATGGTAGGAGTGTGCAGCTGGGGCTCCTTACCTCCTCACATCATGGCTAAACAGCAATCAGAGGGTAGACAGGAAGTAGGGGAACAGTGACCAGAGGGTAGACAGGAAGGGAGGGAACAGTGAACAGAGGGGAGACAGGAAGTGAGGGAACAGTGACCAGGGGGGAGACAGGAAGTGGGGGAGCAGTGACCAGAGGGGAGACTGGAAGTGGAGGAACAGTGACCAGAGGGGAGACAGGAAGTGGGGGAACAGTGAACAGAGGGGAGACAGGAAGTGAGGGAACAGTGAACAGAGGGGAGACAGGAAGTAGGGGAACAGGGAACATAGTATAGGAAGTGGGGGACAGGCTCTAAAACCTCAAAATCCATGCTTGATCACCTAATCCTTCCACCTTACCTCGGAAAGGTTCTACAACCTTCCAAAACAGCACCACCAGCCAAATGAGCCTATGGGGGACATTTCATGTTCAAACAGAACAGGCCCCCAACTCCAAATACTATCAATCGATGAATTTTAGTCAGATTTCCCAACCTTTCAATATTGTTAGAATAACAACCAAATTTCAACACATGCATTTCAAACCCCAGTACCCCGACCCCCTCCCAAACCAATAGTACCCCAAACTGAGCATGTGCCCGTAAAGCTCAGGTGAACTGGTAAGAAATATCCTCTTCTCCATCTCTCTTCCTGGCCTTTCCTCCTCTTCACCTAGGACACATCTCAGAGCCACACCTACCCCACCTTCCCCAGCTTAGCCCCTGGAGGTTGCAGTGGGGAGGAGGAGAACTTTGCCTGGAGAAGAGATTGGAGTTTTAAGCTAGAGAGGACCAAGCTTAAATTAACTGAATGTGAGGGAAGACATGGACTTTGATAAAAAAAAAAAAACCTTGCGGGGAAACACAAAGGAGATTGAGTGTTTATTTTAAAGCAGTGATGCTAGAAACAATGCTTCTGTGCTTGCTTCTCAGCAAACAGAGACTCTAGTATTTTCAAATACCTGAGGTTTTGCTTTCCCACAGGACCGCCTTTTGAATTTTATGGCAATCATAAGAAAAATGATGGTGGCGAGCACTGTTAGTGCCTTTATGTGCCTTCGTGGGTCGTTTTAATGTATCTTACTTTGCTTGGTCCTCACAGTAACCCTCTGAGGTGTGCAATTTAAAACTTGAGTCCTTCAAGATAAGGAAACCAGGTCTCAGAGTAACAACCAAACAGGAGCTGGCAGGGTGGGATGTGGAGGCCATTTGGCTTCCCTGGTCTCTGGGGTCCTTGTGTACCGGTTGCCATGTTCCTGAGCAATATCTACAGTTCTTCCTAGACTTTGGCTTACAGTGCTGTGTGTAATGTTTCCAAAATGTCCACTGGTTATCCAGTGGCTGGATCTTCTCTTCTCCAAAAGGGGCAGACGAGGCCTTGGTTTTGTACTACTCCCCCCACCGACTGCCCCCTGAAAGCATGTCACTTTCACTTAGGATCTTCCCCTCTAGCCCTCTGTCCCAGCCTCCCAGGAAGGGAGAGGGGTGACTGTGAGATGGTGAGATGCCAGAGAGGGGATGGAAATACCTTGTAGCCTGTGCTGGGATGCGGTAATTGGCAGAGTTCCTGGGAGCATCTGGTGTTATTTTGGAGTACTTCAAAGAAAACTCAGGAGCCCAGCCTGGTTCCTCCCTCTCCCTGAAAATGTTTCTTTCAGATACTGTCTCTTTGGTCTTTATAATGGTCAGGCCTGGCTACCAGGGAGCCAGAGAACTGGCCTTGCTTTTCAGAAAAGAGGATGAAAAGAATGCAGGAGCCCAGCAGTTTCCATGGAAACAGCTCGAGGTGGTGGGGAGAACAGAGTCCAGAGGAACCCAGAGGTGGGAGCAGGACTTTTGAGTAACTCAGTTTGTACCTTGGGATCTATGGACAAAAAAATGCCTCACTGCTCAAAGGATATGGGACTGCAACAGGCGGTGGCACAGCAGCAGCAGGGTGAGGTCAGAGACTGTTGAGTGACCCTTGCTGAAGTAGGCAGTGCACAGTGGCTAGGAGGGTCCTGAACTCCACAGACCAGTTTTAGCTTCTGGATAATGGCAGTACTGCCATATTCTGAGTCTGTGACTCTGGGCAAGGTGGTAACACTCCCTGAGCCCTGACTTCCTCATTGGTAAGATGAAGATAGCCTTTGTAAGTACCTCAGAGGCCTTTGTGAGGGCTAAGGGAGGTAAGGTGTGGAAAGAGTGTTGCAGGAACGTAAGAAACAGATGTTAAGTAGGAAAATGAAGATAAGCCCTGGGAGTCTAACCTAAATACTACATTCCTTCCCACCAGCCAAAGCCATTGCTTCAGGGATAGGAGAGGAGAGATCAAGTCCCTAAGTGGAAAGAGTTCCTGGGATTGCCTGTCAGTTTTCAGTTTAGCACGAAGCTGTGAAGTCTGGAATTGTTGCAGCCATCTTGACACCAGGAGTAAAGAATCTAGAGTGACCAGAGATGGGAGAAGGTAAAGAACAGAGATTGAAGATGAAACCATTATTACAAAGGCAGGGTAGAGAGACAGCGAGAAATGGGTCACAGGTGGCATCACTTGAGCTGCTGGATCAAGGTTAGCCTGAAGTACATTAGGACTTTTTATTTATATGAGTCAATAAACGCACATTAACAATGAAGCCCACATATGGTAGATTTCTTTTATTTGCAATTAAAAAAGACCCAGTTGAGCCAGGGAGAGAACAGTTGTCCTCATGGAGCTGGGATGCGGGAATCTTTAGGAATGGAAGCCCTTTTCTCTTTTCTCTTAGAGCACCAGGCAAGGCAACTCCCCCACAGTCACCAGCTTCAAGTTCTGTAGTGTCTATTTCCCCTAAAAACAGGGGCCTCTTAGTTTCCTTAGTCCAAATTCCCCAGGATGAATCTGGTGGGTCTAGCTTACCTTTACATGTGAGCTGTTCACATGACAAATGCAACAGGCAATGGTACAGACCTGGAAGTAGGTCAAATCTTCTTTGATGTGTGAAGTTGAATCTAAAGGGGAAGGTGTTGAAACAAACCTTGGCCAAAGTTTTTTGCAGGGGCTGGAGAGATGGCTTAGTGGTTAAGAGCACGTTGCTGCTCTTCCAGAGGCTTGGAGTTTGGTTCCCAGCATCCACATCAGGCAGCTCATAACTGCCCTGCAACTCCAGTTCCAGGGGATCTATTGCCCTCTTCTGGCCTCCAAGGGCAATGCACTCATGTGCACAGAACCACACACAGACACACACCATATACATAAATATATAAATCAGGACTGAAGAAATAGCTCAATGGTGAAGAACACTTGCTGCTCTTGCAGAGGACCTGCGTTTGGTTGCAGCATCCACATAGTAGTTTATAACTAACTGTAATTCAAGTTCCAGGGTGATCTGACATCCTCTTCTGACCTCCACGGGCATTGCATGTGCATGGTATATTTACATGCAGGCAAAAACACTCATACACATAAAAATAGAAAAAAAGTCTACAAAAATTTTGAAACTAAAAAATAAAATAAATCTTAAAAAATATGATTATACACACACACACACACACACACGGCTTTTTGGGTCATAGGGACTCTGCCACTGCAGCACAAAAGTAGCTACAGGCAATGAGGAAATAAAAGGACATAGATCTGTTTTAATTAAACTTTCTTCACTATGTGGAAGGCCAGATTCGGCCTGCAGAACATAGTCAATTGTAATTTCCCAAGGAATTCTCTTCCTCTGTAATATCACCAAGCCTCTTCTACCAAGTGGGGACATTAGAACAAGCCATGGGAAAGGACTGTTGTCATGTGAAGTCTGTGTACAGAGCACTAGCATGCTGACCAGCACAGAGCAGAAAATTTGTCTCCTTCCTGGGTATGCTCAACTGGAGTCCAGGACCACTGACTGACTTTTTAAAGCTGGAGAGCCTCTCTGCTTTTCTTGAACTGTAGTGATAACTCCTCTCCAGACCAGGAACAGAGTTAGTGAAGAAAGGTGTTGCGGGAGTGGGCAGATAGAGACAAGGCCCAGGAGAGGACAAAGGAAACGTAACAGTGAGGGAATCTGAATGTGTTGGACCTAGTGTCAGGCTGGCTTGGCTCTGCTCAGGGGCCTGGCAGAGAGCCCTGGGCTTGATTTGCAAACAAATTTATTCCACTTCCTGCCAGAACAGAACTTCCTGGTAGCTGGGAATTTGGACCCATATACCCAGGATGGGAATAGTGTCCCTAGAGAGGCAGTGCCCCACTTCTAGAATTCTCTATGATGCAGCAGGGATATTTGAACAAGACACTAAAATACAAGGGCAGTATTTCATTCATTTTATGAGTTTATTTAAGATTTTATTTGTTCATGCTATCCAAAAATATTTACCTTGTCCCAGGCAAAGTACTAGACCCCAGAGCTTTAATTTAGGTTAGTGAAACAAAAATGGTTGCTCCCTTCAGGAGTTTAAAGTCCAACAGGGAGCAGCTGTAGTGGTGTCACCATAATCCCAGCACTTGAGAGGCTGAGACAGGAGGATCACGAGTTCAAGGCCAGCTTGGGTTGCAAAGTAAGACTTTGTCTCAAAACATAAGAGTACAATGGGGGGAGACAGACACTGATCCAGCCAGACAACTGAATGGATGCATGACGCAGTCCACGGTACGGATTCAACCTTAGCTCACATCTATGAGAGAAAATCAACCTAATACAACCATAGTATGTCTGTTATAGACTACTGTACCATATGATGAAAGTGTGGACTAGAAGCACTCTAGGGATTTGAGCCTAGGCTCAGAAGCTCCATGAAGGAGGGGCTGTAGGAACGTCAGAAGGACTGCAGTGCAGTGGAGGTACGGAATGACCTTGGAGAGATAGCCAGATCCTGGGGAACTGGGATCTGTCAAAGAGTTTTCTGTCAGGAGCAAATGTGACTGAAGTTGCCTTCGTAAGGCTTCTTCTGGCTCCCAGGTGGTGATGGGAGAGCAGTGTAAGTGGACACAGGGAGACCCATAGGAGACCCCTTCTGCTGTCCAGGGGGACAGCTATGCCTTGGACTTGGGAAGCACCAGTGGATGTGGGCTGAGGGAGCTATTTGGGCAACACATGGGATTTGGTAATGAATTGGCTATTGGAGGCCAGGGAGAGGGAAACACCCCTGTCAGTGTAGTCACCTAGGAGCTGTTGAGGAATCCATTTCAGTTTGAGTTCACTTTGTTGAGTTTAAGTTCACTTTGAATCAACCTGCTATGTTGACTAAATGTTTATGTCCATTAAAAAATTCTATGTTGAGCTTCACCCCTACTGGGATGGTGTTTGGAGTGGGGCGGGGCTCTCCTAGTTAGCTTTAGCTGTGGACTTGACACAGAAGAGTTATCTGATGGAGTCTCAATTGGGTGACTGCCTCAGTCAGATTGGCCTGTGGGGCATTTTCTTTATTGCTAATTGATTAGGAATGCCCAGCCCACTATGGGTGGCACCGTCTCTATGTAAGGGGTCCTGGGCTGTATAAAAAAGCTGAGCAGAAGTTAATAAGCTGTTTTCCTCCATGGTTCCTGTTTCTGGTGAGTTTCTGCCCGACTTCCTTCAATAATGGATTATGACCTGGAAGGGTAAGATGCTTTCTAAGTTGCTTTTTGTCTTGGCAACAGAAAACAAAGTAGAACAGGGCCTTTGGGAGGTGGTGAGGTCATGAGGATGGAACCCTCATGACTTTAATGAAAAGGATTAAAGTCCTCATACGATGAGGTGGGAACACTGAATCTCTCTCTGGTTCTGTCTCATGTGAGGACACAAGAGTGTCATCTGCTAACCAGGAAGAGGGCCCCCAGGAGACACTGCATCTGTCAGCACATTGATCTTGGACTTCCTGGTCTCCAACATTGGGAGAAATAAATTTCTATTGTTTAATCAAACTAAACACAACAATAGCATATCTAGTATAGACTAATTAACAGTGTAATGGAAAGTGTAGACAAGGCAGGGGGATTTATAGACCTAGAACTTGGTGGAGGGGTCCAGGGGAGAGAATTGAATTTAGGAATCTGTGGGTCTCTTCTTAAACTACTTTTATGTGCATGAGTGTATTGCCTGTATGTAAGTAGGTACACCTGTGTCATGCAGTGCCTGAGGAGGTCAGAAGAGGATGTTAGATTCTCTGGAACTGGAGTTATGGACAGTCGTTAGCCCCCATGTGGGTGCTGGGAATAAAACCTAGGTCCTCTGCAAAAGCAGCCAGTGCCCTTACCCGCTGAGCCATCACTTCGGTCCCCAGGACTCTGTGGGTTTTGAGGGCACAGCCTTGCTTGGCTGTGCTAGGCCTGCCTTTCATACCGGGGCTGCTTTTTGCCTTGGGGGTCCCTCTAGCTCTACTCCCTCCATTGATTGCTCCAAGGTTGAAGGTGTCACAGCCTTCAAGTCTCTATCTCTAGCCTCACCAATGGAGGAAGGAGCTGTTCTTAAGATGGGCAAGTTGGGGTCCTTGTTTATGTTACCCATTACTCTTCCCTGGCTCTCAGTAGTTCGGGGCCCATCTGCCCTCAGGGAATAATTGTGGAATGAATGAAGGAACAAATGAAGGGCAGAAGAGCGGAGAATGAGGATGTTTTGGCATGTGTGGTCAGGGTCCCTCTGGAAGCTGTAGAGTTGTCCCCTTGTACGGACCTGGCCAATTCAGCTCCTGGCCATCAAGGGCTAGGCAGATGCTCACCCTGCTGGGGGCCATAGCTCCAGCTGGTAAGGAGGAGCGACTTGGCCGTATCCCTGCCCTCATTCATGATCCCCAGGCTTGGCTCAGGGTCATTGCCCTGCACTGCCTTCCTGAGTCCGTCACTGGGATTCCCCTCACAGGCAGGCTTCAGGAAGGGGTTGAAGGTGAGCAGGCCCCAGGCCAGAAGAAGCTAGACTAGGAGCTTCCTGTACTCTTCAGATCTGACTGTGACTGCTGATGGTCAGACATAAGAACCAGAAACTGGAGTCAGCCCTGTCAAGGCTACAAGGAGATCTGGAAGTAAGGGAGGGAAGGGGTGGGAGGAAAGGGTGGGAAGGGGTGGGAGGAAAGGGAGGGAAGGGGCGGGAGGAAAGGGTGGGTGCTTTTGCAGCAATTGTAGAATCAGCCAATGATGTCCCAGCCTCCTGGGCTCCTTACTTCCAGCAGATGCTGATGGCATCGTGTCCAGGTCCCTCCAACAGTGAGTGACCAGCCTCCCCCAGCTGCTGTGCATGTCGGGTGCTGTGGCTCACAGCTGTGCCATTCTCTTGAGAATTGTCACCTAGCCCAGAATGTCCCTCCCATCTCCCATGCAGGAAAACTCAGAGCCAATGATTGAAAGATATGAGAGGTTAAGGCCTGACCTCTTGCCTCATGCTATAGAATGCCTGTTGGGATCAGGTAGAGGCCAAAACTTCCTCTTTATTTCTCATTTCTCCTCCATCCAACCTTCTTATAGGTCTCCCTCCTTATAGATGCCCCTATTGGGATCAGGTAGAGGCCAAAACTTCCTCTTTATTTCTCCTCCATCCAACCTTCTTATAGGTCTCCCTCCTTATAGATGCCCCTGGGAGCCTTCCTGCCGCACAAGAGTTCCTGTCTCAGGCTTTGCTTTTAGAGTAGACCAGGATGCTCAGGTTCAAATTCACCTCTTGCCACTTTCTAGAGGTCTAGTTCTTCAGGTAGAAACTTGGTTTCTGAAGTTCTCAGAGCCACATGTGTTTTCACAGCAGGGAGGGTGGCTTCAGCTCCTCTGCTTGTGAGTGGTGTGCCAGCAGTGTGCTGCGGTCCCACTTCCCAGCTGCATAAGCGTGGACCCAGACTTTCATTCTCAGTGTCTATTTCTACATCTGAAAAACGGGTCCTCATCTAACCCTGCAGAGTAACTTTGAGACAGGGGAGAGACAGAGGCGCCTGGAGGGCCGCAGGGAGCCTAACTTCAGAGCCAGGCATGCTGTCCTCCATGACCGTGAGTGTTGCCAACCTCTCCAGTCTCTGTTTTCTCATCATGGACTGAACATAGAACACTATAGGTTAGCTTCCTGAACAACTTTAGCGCATGTCAGACTCGGTCGTGGGGCCGCACTCACTTGGTGAATTCCAGCCACAGCAAGTATGCACATCCCTGGGCGCAGACCAAGTACTCAGTATCAAGTGATTGCTGCTCTGTTTATTAATGGGAATGATATGTCTAAAACCAGATGGTAATAATAATAATAATAATAATAATAATAATAATAATAATAATACTTTGGTGATTTGGGAGAGGTACCCCAGAAACAGGACCGATGGACTCCATGGGGCATGACAAATGATGTATGGGCTCTGGAGGGGCAGGCAGGTAGAAGCCACTTGGGTTTACTTCTCAGGCAACTGGCATGGATTCTAAGGCTGGTGTTTAACAGCAGCCCCAGGCTGGTGGCTTGTCTGCACACTGGCACATTTGTCACCCTGTCATCGCCTCCACACTTGAAAGCAGGACCTCAGGGATGGTAGATAAAGAACACTGAGTTGAGAAGCCATTGTTTTTCTCGAAGTCTGGAGACAGAGAGGTAGTGACAGTGCACAGCAAAGAGGCATGGGAGGACCAAGGGCTCATCCTGCGGAGAAGGCCTGGAAAGGGACTGTATTGGTCACTTTTCTGTTGCTGTGATAGAAACACTGACCCGAGCAACTTATAAAAGGAAGAGTTTATTTGAGCTTACAGTGCCAGGTTGGAATCACAGTCCGTCATGGCAGGGAGGCAGGGAGGTGGCTGGAGCAGGAGCAGCAGAAGCTAAGCTCTCACATCATCACACAGGCACAGGAAGCAAGAGAGCAACTGGAGATCTGGCAAGGCTTAAGAACTCTCTAAGCCCACCCCCAGTGATGTGCTTCCTCCAGGATAGCCACACCTTCTAAGACCTCCCAAAACAGCGCCATCATCTGGGGACAAAATGTCCAAATACTTGGAGCCTATGGGGGACATTTCCATTCAAACCACCACAGGGAGCAGGGGGAATAGGCTGCAGCTGGCAGGAAAACCCTAACTCCTCTTCTTGTGTGGCCCAGCTACAAAAGGAATGGATTTATTGCTGAGGCAGAACTTGCTGTGTAGTCCATGCTGGCCTTGAACCCATGATCTTGCCTCGGCCTCTTGAGTGCTGGGATTACAGGCATGCATTGCCACAGTCAACTCAAGAAGGGTTTTTTTAATGTTTGTAAATGGTTGGAAAAACAAAAAGGTAAATGCTTTGTGGGCATTGCATGAAATGGTATGAAAATTATGACACCTTAGCATCCATAAGCAAAATTTTATCAGAACATGGCCACATGCATTACTTATTACTGGTGTCTGCTCTAGGGTGACAGCGCCAAGCTCAGAGATTGTAAAAAATCTTCTCTGGCCCATCAAGGGCCTCTGGCCCTTTCAGGATGAAGTTTATCAGGGCATCAGGCTGACCAGGACCATCTTCTGCCCTGCATTCTCCCACCCTTACTCTGCATCTCTTTCCAGTAACCTTTCCATTTCAACACTTGGGACTTTCTTAACGCCTGGCTAATGCAGAGAGAAGAAACAAATTGATAAATTCACACTAAGGTGTTGGTGACTTAATGCATTGCACCCTCTTTCTCCCAGGAGGTTGGATTAGAGGAAGGAGACTTGGAATGGCAGAGCTTGAGGAGCTGGTGTGTGGGGTGTGTGTGTGTGTGTGTGTGTGTGTGTGTGTGTGTGTATGTTCATAGGTTCCTGTGGGTGTGCACACACGTATCTGGACATCCACTTCCTTCAGCTAGGCCAAACCATAGCTGGGGACCAAGTGTTCAAATACACAAGCCTTTGGGAGACATTTCACATTCAAATCACAAGGGTACAGGTGAGAATGTTCGAGTTCACTCAATGCCTCCCCCATTTCTGGAAGGGAAAGTAGCATGTGCTACATGAGGGTTGGGTCTCTTCCTCTAAAGTTCTAGGTGTTTTGTGTGCTTTGCTGAAGCTCTGGGTGACTGGGAAGGACTCCTGGAATCCTTTCCTATGCCAATGTGTTGGAAAGATTTTAAAAATAGCACCAGGCCCTTTGACAAGTGTAGCGCTAATTACCCTGATGATTTGGCACCCTGGCCAATGTGCTGCTTTGGCGGCAAGCCCCCCCCCGAACCCCAGCTCCTTGTGTCACGAAGTCTGTTTGAGAAGGGGGGAGGCTGCCAGCCTGCCTTAGTTTCTCTGCTCTGGCCAGGAAAGTGCCCTGCTGTAGGGGTCTCTAACCTGAACTTGAATCTGACGGGCTGAAAACAAAACCTATCTTTTTGTCCATGTTGAGGGCCAGGGGAATCTAGGCCTCCCACACCCAGTGGTTGGCCAACTTCAGAGACTCTCTAGCCAGCTCTATATGTACATGAACACACACTATGTACATAGGCATGTACATGCTTTCTTTACAAAAAAAAAAAAGCCAAAAAAACCTTTCTAGTCATTGTACTAAGTGCTGCTAAAAATAAAAAAAGGTCCCGCAGTCTCACCCTGTGAGTTAGCCTCTGGTATCATTTTGGCTCATTTTCTTCTTTTATTTTGCCTCTGTACATATTTACGGATCATGTACATATGTGAACTTGCTTATGTTCAGTGACATATTTTGACCATCTTTCCATGTCATTGTACACTGTCCTGTGAGGTCTTTTTTCGTCTCCCTGTAGCCCCAGCTGTCCTGGAACTCACTATGTAGACCAGGCTGGGCCTCGATCTCACAGAGCTCTGCCTGCCCCTGCCTCCTGAGTGCTGGGATTAAAGGAGTGCGCCATTGCACCTGGCTCCTATGAGGTCTTTTTAAGGGGTCAGGTATGTCACATTGTTTTTTTTTCATGCAGGTTTTCTTCTTTATTTACCAGTTCTCTATCATTGGGAGACACTACTGTGTCTAATCATTGTCAGAGGGTTGAATATTTACCTGCATTTTCTAGCATAAAACAACAACAACAACAACAACAACAAAACCAGCTGCTTCTTTTGATGATCCTTTTCCCATTCTTCCATGTGGAACTGTGGGGCTTGTAAACTTGGAAAATTTTTGGTTCTTTGATAGGAGATACTATATGGCAGCAAGGAAAGACATATGTTCTAAAGAGTCAGTACTTTGAATCTAGAAGAGGGTTGGTCTAGAAGAAGTTTGGAACACTGGGCATATTACTGAAACTCTGTAGCGTGGGACATAACAATACTGTGTTATATGGTAACGCTTTGACACCCCCCAGCCCATGTCCTTACTAACCTGGTCCTCTCCCTGTTTTAGCCTTGTTCCTTCTCCCTAGCCTCACCAATGGAATGCACCAATGGCATGTCTGCCACAGGACTTTTGCCCTTGCTATTTAAAAATCAGAATTTTGGGGCTGGAGACTTGGCTCAGCCATAGGAACACTGACTATTCTTCCAGAGGACACAGGTCTGGTTTCCAGCATCCACACGGTGGCTAACAATGGTCTGTAACTCCAGTTCCAGGGAATCTGGCACCCTCTTCCGGCCTCCGTAGGCATTGCATGCACATGGTGCACTTATATACGTGCAGGTTAAACACACATACACATAAAGTTAAAACTAGCCAGGTGTGGTGGCGCACACCTTTAATCCCAGCGCTTGGAAGGCAGAGGCAGGCGGATCTCTGTGAGTTCAAGGCCAGCCTGGTCTACATAATGAGTTCCAGGACAGCTGGGGCTACAGGTCTCAAAAAGACTAAAAAAAAAAAAAAATCAGATGGGTGTGGTGGTGCACAGCTTTAATCCCAGCACTCAGAAGGCAGAGGCAGATGGACCTCTATGAGACTAGGCCAGCCTGGTCTGCGTAGTGAGTTCCGGGCCAGCTGGGGCTACAAAGGGAGATCCCATCTCAAAAACATTTTTTTTTAAAAATCAGAACTTTTTAGCAATGAATGAATTTTACATAAGAACCACTGAGCATCTCATTCAGCCTTCAAGTAGCAGTTTAGCTTGTACCTGGAAAACAGCCATGCTCTGCCTCCCTAGTCTGGTGCCTCTGGTGCCTCTGCCGCCCTCACATGCTTGCTCTCACCCCTTTTATTTAATAGCTTTCTAATTCTGTTTCCTAATCAGCTTCCTTGACCAAATGCCTTGCTGGCCACCAGGCCTGAGCAATGCTCACCGTTTCTACGGTGACACAGAACAAGGGTTTGATACTGTTACGTGGATGAATCAAAGGTGGTGACTTAGGCACTGTGGGCATCAATGGCAATGTCTCCTGGGTAGATCATGTGCTTACTGTTACCTGGGGCTTTGCTGCCAGGACCTGGGCTCCATCTCTCAGACCAGGTCCTGTGGATGATTTCTGGACAAAGCAGCCTTTGTATCTGAGAAAGTGACATCCTCTCTTCTGAATGAGAACATTTCAATTGGGCAGTGGCTGCCATGGTAACTGGATACATTTTAGAACTTGGGGGGCTGAGGACAGGCCAGGGACCAAGTACCTTTTAAGAAGCTCTTTTCTAACCATGCTGCTGTCTGGAAACTTATCAGTGAGAGCTAACTTTGCCAAGGGGTCCCCCCACCCCGACCCCATGCCAGCACTTAATACTCCCTACTTTGGGAAGGATTGAGGCTCTCCCAGCTCATATCTGAGATATCTTCAGCCTCTCCTCTAGATTCTAAGTTACTCAGGCTCAAATGAGGCAGGCTGGGATTTTCTTTGGAATGCCACTGTGGTAAGATCAAGAAGAGGATAAACTAAAGAGAGAGAGGAAAATCACTCTTAATATTCTCTCCCAATTCCTCAGTAACCATTTAGGCTCACTCTCTTGAGGTTCGTGAAGGGCAATGTGTTTAAAAAACTAATGTCACTCCCCACTCCCATTCAGACCATATGCATACTTGTGTTTGGGTAGTGTACAGCTGAAGTCCATCTAGGCCACATGTACAATGCTCCCTGGAATTTCACAGTATGACAGCCATGGTAAGGGATGTGACGACACGGGAATGGAGTAATGCTTCTAGGAGCACCTATCCAAAATCCTTTAATCTTACAGGAACAAAAGGGACTTGTGGTATCTATAAGAGGATCAGTGAACACTGGATAACTAAGAATAGGATTCTTCAGCCTAGTCTACATAAAGATTCCTTGGGCTATTTGAGGGAAAAGCAACATGTGTATAGACATCATTGTTCCATTGAGAAATTATTGCTTCATTGAGACCTTACTACTCCCTAGGCCAAGTCTGGGAGAGATCAAGGGGTGTGGCCAAAGGACAGAGGTGTGACCAAGGGTGGTAGATGTGGCCAAATTCTTTAGGTTTGAGGACTAGAAATCAGAGTGGGCAGTAGAGTGAATTCAGTGCTGTGAGTCTGATATCAGAGCCAGCCAGGGAGCTACTGAACTTGAACAGTCTGTGATCAGAATGAATCGTGGCATAGCAGCTTTCTGTGAGAACAGAGGAGGGTGGAGTGCTGGCTGAGTCCAAGGAGGAGACGTTGAGCCTTATATCTCCCTTCCCTCCAACCCCTAGTTGCTCCTCCAAACATACATGCATATGTGCAGGGAAGGAGAACTGGATGTCCTCATTTAAGTCAGGATTTGGCATCTGTTCTCTGTGGTGGTAAGGGATTAGAATAGATATTAAGTTGTACTAAAGAAAAATAAGGTTATGTTTTTTGTAGCTGTGCATCTTGGATGCAAGATTTATCCCCAGGGACTGGAGAGATGGCTCAGTGGTTAAGAGCACTGACTGCTCTTGCAGAGGACCCAGGTTCAATTCCCAGCACCCACATGGTGGCTACGAACCATCCTTAACTCCAGTTCCAGGGGAATCCGAAACTCTCTTCTGACCTTTGTGGCATTTCACGACACGGGTGCACTCACATTCATGCAGGCAATACACTCAACACATAAAATAAAAATAATAAAATATAAAAAAAAAGATTTATTCCTATAACAAATTGCTTTGAGAGGCTCAAAAAGAAACCAGATTGGGCCTTGCAGGTTTATGCTGTGTTTCATCTGTCAGGATGACTACCCAGAATCCCTAGGGAACTTCACAGAACCTCCCATGGTTCTTGTTGTTGCTGTTGCTGTTTTGTTTTCTTTCTCTTTCATGGCCGTGACTCTGTCCATTGTTGATTGCAGCTTTTCTTTCTGTTTTGGAGACACTTCTGCGTGCCCCTGTATATTATGCACACTACTTTGCAGTAGTCTAAGTGGTCATAGTGCTAAGCAGCCCAAAGTGAAAATAACAATTTATGAAACAGTAAAGAAACGTTACAGGAGTGAATTTCATTGTGTGTCAAGTTGGGGGCACTCAAAAGATTGTTTCAAATGACTTTTAAAAGACAGTAATTTGGAGGCTGGGGAGACGGCTCAACAGGGAAGACACACCGTACAAGAATGAGGACTGAGGTTCGGATCTTCAGACCCCTGTAAATAGCAGGTGGGAGTGCTTGGAAGGCAGAGACCACACATAGGCACATGCAGGAAAAAAAAACCCACAGGAATTTAATTATACACATGTAATGGGATAGAGCCTGGGGACAAAATAACTAAAAGCAGGCTGCTTTCAGTAAAGATAGAACCTGAAATAACATTAGTATTTATGTTATCTATTAGTATTTATTTATTACTATTTAGTTTATTTTCTGTCACAATAACAAAATACCTGAAACTTGGTACTATCAGTGTCCACACAGGGACTTTTGGGAGATCGACCTCATCCAAAAAGATAATGATTTTATTATTTCACCAGTCTCTCTCTCTCTCTCTCTCTCTCTCTCTCTCTCTCTCTCTCTCTCTCTCTCTCTCTCTCTACACACACACACACACACGGGGGGGGATGGAGTGAGAGAGGGAGATAAAAGAAGGGGAGGGAGAGGGAGAGGGAAAGGGGGAGAGAGAAGGAGAGAGAGAGAGAGAGAGAGAGAGAGAGAGAGAGAGGGAGAGAGAGGGAGAGAGAGATCTGTAAGTCCAGAAAGGCCTGGATGTAATGAGCAGCTCCATAGCAACTGGGAGCTCAGAATTTATCTTATACTCTCCAGCACCATTTCCCACAAAGGGGTCATTTCCACAGAGTGGGATGTGTGGACCTCATTTTGATCTTGATTTGAATGAACATAAAGAGATGTTTATGAAATGATGGGGAAAATTGGAAGACCAATTTGATATTTGATGAGAGCCAGGAATGGTAGGGGGTTACCATATTTTGGCTGTGTTTTTTTTTAAAGAGACCTCATATAGTTAAGATATATGGTACAGTATTCACAGATGATATATCTTACGCTGTCTTCAAAACAGTCCAATGAGGGTGGAACAAAACTGGGTATAGGCATGGAGGGGATGAGACAGCCAGGTACGGCGTTTGTCAGCATTGATGCTGGACAATGGGAACATGGGGTTAATTGCATTTCTGTTAGTATTTTAGTATATACTTGAAAACCAGTTTTTTGTTTGTTTGTTTGTTTGTTTTGTTTCGTTTTTTGGTCTTTTTGAGAGAGGGTCTCCCTGTAGCCCCAGCTGTCCTGGAACTCACTATGTAGACCAGGCTGGCCTTGAACTCACAGAGATCCTCCTGCCTCTGCCTCCCGAGTGCTGGGATTAAAGGCGTGCACTACCATGCCCAGCCATTTTTTTTTTTAAGTAGAAAGAAAAGGAAGAGAAGGAGGAGGAAGGGCATTCCATAGGTCTCCCTGGTAGGACTCCTGGGTGTCACAAAGAAGTCTAGGCAACTTCAGAGAGCACAGCTTTGCCCCAAACCTCACAGTGTTTACTGGGTAGGGAGACACAGCGCTGGTGACCAGGCAGTGATTTGGAAAACATGGCACTGAACTGGATAATCTATTTAGAGGCAGTTGGACAAACTTGACTGGTTGGAAGGACAACCATGACTGGCACAGTGGAGAGAACAAGAAAGTGGCCCAGGTATGAGCTCCAAGCCCCCTCTCCTCTCTGATCATGGCTTTTTAAAGGAACACCTTTTACGATGGGTCCTTCTGTTTAGAAGGCATCAACTGAATCAGTCTCTCCAGGACCTTATGTAATTCCAATTCCAAGTTAAAAATATCCTGGAACTGAACCAATCTCTCTCTCCTCTCTCCTCTCTCTCTCTCTCTCTCTCTCTCTGTTTTTTGTCTCTGTCTCTCCTTCCTCCCTCCACCTTGTCTCATCTTCTATAGCCCATACTGACCTTGAACTCAACATGTAGCCAAGGATGACCTTGAACTCCTGACCCTCCTTCCTTTACTTCCTGAGTGCTGAGATTATAGGCATGCACTACCATACCTGGTACATGCAGGTATATGCAGCTGAGCTGCATCTCCAGTCTGAAAATATTCTTAAAACTGTGGTGTTGACTGAAAGGAGTCAATTTTCACAAAATACACAGTATATTATTCTGCATATATAGAATTTTAAAATGGCATAGTTTAGTAGAATTAAGAAGTCTCACAAGATTAAGCTTCTTTACTAGGTATACATGATTAGATGATGATTGAAGGTGATTGAAAGATCAAGAGAGCTAGGATCAGACAGAACTTTAGAGTGTTGATTCAGGTGATGGTTATATGGAGTTTTTCCTACAGTTCACTAAGCCACAAATTTATGTTTTAAGCATATCTTTTTAAATGCTCTGTATTTTATCATAGAAGTGTAAAATCAGATGCTAGAAAAAGCAGAAAAAAATAAAACATACAAAAAAGTACAAAATAGAGAATAGTCCTCTGTGATTGCTCCACCTAAAGGTGCCCGTTATCAATCCTTCAGGTGACTCCCTGAGAACTGAGCTTGATGGCTAAGAAGATGAGCTTTGGAACTCAACAGATCCAGGTAGCTTTCAGATCCTGGCATTGCCACTTGTTAAATATGTGACCACTGGCAACCTGCTCCCATTTCCCTCTGCAGCATAAGAGCATGACAATGCTTGTCTGCAGGGGTTGTCATGGAGACACCATGAATAATGCATGAGAAAACACCTCATCTTCAATCCCTGTTAGCCATTCATTTTAAATTCATTCCAATCTTTCAAATTCACATGCTGTGATGGTTAATTCTGATTATTACTGAAAAAACAAGCCTTTGGGCATGCCTGTGAGGGGCTATCTAGATTAGGTTAATTGAGGTAGGAAGATGTACCCTAAATATAGGCAGCACCATTCCATGGGCTGGGGTCCTGAAACAAATAAAACAAAGAAAGTGAAATGAGCGCAGCTTTCATTGCTCTGTTTCCCGACTATGAAGCAGTGTGACCAGCTGCCTCCAGCGCCTGCCTCCTTGTCCCCTGGAACTGTAAGCCAAAACAAACCTTTCTTTCATTAAGTTGCATCTGTCAGGCATTTTGTCATAGCAACAAGATAAATAATACACATGCATAGATATTATATGTATTTACCATCTATGTATTTTTTGAAATTGTGGCTATAGTTCTTAACAACTCTGATTTGAAAAAAAATATTTGACAAACGTCACACTTTATTTGAAAAAACATTAAAAGGGAACAGTGAAGTAATTAAAATGTACAATGTGTACTACATACATACATTTATTTTTTATTACATTTTATACTTTTATTGAATTTTTATGCATTTCATACAATACATTGTTATCATATTTAGACTCCCTCCTCTCTCTGCACCTCCCGTAACCCCTACTAGATTTCATGCCTTCTGTCATATATGTTAAGGCTTATTGAGTCAAATTTGTGATGTCCCTCAATATGAGTTCATCCACTGGAGCCTGGTCAGCCTATCTAGTGTCACTCCCTTAAAGAAGATCAACTTCCAGGGCTGGAGAGCTGGCTCAACAGTTAAGAGCACTGGCTGCTCTTACAGAGGACCAGAGTTTAATTTCCACCACCCACATGGTGGCTAACAACCATGCTAACTCCAGTTCCAGGGGATCCAACACCCTATTCTGAACTCCAAGGACACTGCAAGACATGGGTGCACTTACGTATATGCAGACAATATACTCGTTCATATGAAAGAAATAAAATACATAAAAAGAAGATAAACACTCCTTCAGTAAGCAGTGATCAGCTGCTGATGGTTCCTCAGCTAAGGATGGGGCTTCTTACCCATTTCCCCAGTTCTATGTTGGGTTTCTGCGTAGATCTTATGCATGCTGTCACCACTGCTGTTAGTTCGTATGAGCAAGTTTTTTAAAGTAAAAAATTCCTAAGTGGGTCATGGTGGTGCTAATCTGTAACCCTAAGACTTAGAAAGCAGAGGCAGGAAGATCAGGTGTTCAAGATCATCTTCAACTATAGAGGGTTTGAGGCCAACCTGAACCACACAAGACCCTGTTTCAAGAACCCCATGCTTCCAAGAAGAATGTAATTATCCTCTTTTGAATTTACCGAAGTTGCAATTCTAAACAGCAAACCCTGGAAAACTTAGTGCAGTATCCCACGTTGTCTGTAGCCTGTTCCAATTTTTCCATCTCCAATGATTGACTGTTTGTCTATGTATTTTTTATCTTCCTTGTTGCTGTGACAAGATACCCGACCAAAGCAACTTAATGCAGGAAGAGTTTATTTTGGCTCAGAGTTGGAGAAAAAGTTCAAAATGGTGGGAAAGGTCATGGTGGCAGGACGGCGAGGCTGCTGGTCATACTGCATCACAGGAAGAAGACAGCCATGAATGCTCACGCTCAACTCGATTAACCATCACAGCCTGTAACATTTCATCTGGCCACTCTTTCCCCTTTTCACTGGTTAGAAAAATTAAACTCCTTTATTGAGTAATGACTGACATAAAATAAACTGAGCCTATTTAATGTACACAACTCCATCTAAGTATACAGCCATGAAACCATCACTACAATCTATTCTGCATATCCATCATCTTTAAGGTTTCCCCCACCGTATTATTATTACTGTGATAAAGACTCTTGAAAATTGGGGCTGTCAAAATGGCTCAGCAGGTAAAAGTGCTTGCTGCTAAGCCTTGAAGATTTGAGTTTGTTCCCTGGGACCCACATAGTGGAAGGAGAGAACTGTTCTCTGACCTCCACACACATGCTGTAGCACACATATGCATACACACACACACAGGCACACACACAATAAATGAGTAAATATAATTTAAAAAATTTAAATCTATATTTCTACAAACTTTTAAATTTATAATGCACTTTTTAAAAACTAGGGGCACTATGCCTTTCAAGAGATGTCTAAAGTTTATTCACTTGGCATAACTGAAACTGTCTACCCTTTGGTTTATATGTCTTTCCATTTCTTTCTCTCAGCCCTTGGTCACAGCTGTTCTACTCTTTTTTTGAGTTTGACTGTTTTAGATTCATCAGAAAAATGACTGTCCATCATGTGAGCTTATTTAAAGCACTTGCCAGTCCATATCTCATGACTTTGCTTACCATAACGCTCTCTAGGTCCATCCACATTGCAAATAATAGGAGTTCCTTTTAAAATTATATTTCTTTTTTATTTTATTTTTAAAGATGTATTTTTATTATTTAAAAAATGTGTGTGTGTATGTGTGTGTGTGTGTGTATATATGTGTGTGTGTGTGTGTGTGTGTGTGTGTGTGTGTCCGTCCGTGAGTGCAGGTGCCTGTAGGGGTCAGAGGTTTCAGATCCTCTGGAGTTGGAGCTCCAGGCAGTTGTGAGCCACCCAGTGTGGGTGCTAGGAACCAAACTCAGGTCCTCTGCAAGACATCACATGTTCTTAACCCCCTGATCCATCTTTACAGCCCCTTATTTTATTTTGTAACCTTTGAAAATTTTAAACATGTGTGCAGTGCACCTTGATCACATCCACCTCTCTTTCCTTCTTGCCACTCCTAGGATCCTCCCATCACATCTCCCTCCCTGTTTTATTTTGTCATTTTATTTTTTGAGAAAGGATCTTGTTATGTAGCCCAGGCTGACTTGGACTCTCTCTCTGTATCCCACACTGGCCTCAAACTTATGATCCTTATGTTCCAGGCACCCAAGTCCTGGGGTTATAGACATATGCCACCACGCCTTGGCCTAACTTTTCTTCGTGTATTCACCAGTCAATGGGTAGTTAAGCTTCTCCTGTGCTTTATCTGTGGGGAGCAGTATTGTAGTGAACATGGGAGTGCAGAGATCTCTTGCTGATTTCATTCCCTTTTGCTATGCACCCAGAAATGAGATTGGTGGATCGCAGGGTAGGTCTGTTTTCAGTTTTTGAGAGCTTCCATATTGTTTTCCATAAGGTCTACAGCCATATCCCCATCCAGTGTACAAAGGTTCCTTTTCTGCAGGTCAGCACCAACATTTCCCATCTGCCATCCTGAGAGAGATGGCACCTGCCCTGCGTTCTCCTGACAGCAGTGCTCAGCACCTTTTCTGTACTTGTTAGCTATTTATGTGTCTTCTGTGGAGAAATGTCCATTTGGTTCCTTCGCTTTTCCGTTGTGCTGTCTACTATTGAGTTATAGAGCTGCTTACACATGCCGGATATTCCCCTTTATGAGGCATGTGGCCTGCAAATATCTACCGAGTCTGTAGGTTGTCTTTTCATTTCACCGATTATTTCCTTTGCTATGCGGAAGGTTTTTTGTTTGATATTACCCAATGTTGTTGTTGTTTTTGTTGCCTGTGTTTTGGGGTCATAGACAAGAAATACTGGTTGGGATCAACATCAGAAGCTTTTAAATCTATGCCATTTTCTAGGAGTTTTTATGCCTTCGGACATTAAGACTTTAACCCATTGAGTTGATCTTTTTTTGTATATGATGTAAGATAAAGATTTAATTTCATTCTTTTGCATATCGATATGGTTTTCTCACACTATGGAAGATGCTAACCTTTCCCCATATATGTTCCTGGAATACGCTCTATGATATTTGACCATGTGTGTGCAGGTTTAGCTCTGGGCTATCTAGTCCATTCTGTTGGTCTATATATCTATCATTATGGTCATTTAACTGTTTTTACACTAACACCATACTGTTTTGATTGCTATGGGTTTGTAACATATTTGGAAGCCAGAAAGAATGATGCTTACAGTTTTATTTCCTTTACTCAGAATTAGTTGGAGGACCTTTTATGGCTTCATAGGAATTTTAGGAATTTTTAATAGTTTTGTAAAAAAAATCCATTGTGTTTTTAATAGGAATCAAATTAAATTTGTGGGTTGTTTTGAATAATAATATTCATTCTTCTACTCCATAAATCTGAGAAATCTGGAAATTCATTTATATCTGTTTTAATTTCTTTCATCACTTTTATAGTTTTCATTGTACAAGTCTTTTACCTCCTTGATTAACTTTATTACTATTTCTAAAGACTTTATTTTTATTATTTATTTTTTTTATTTTTTATTTTTTTGGTCTTTTTGAGACAGGGTTTCCCTGTAGCTCAGGCTGGCCTGGACCTCACTATGTAGACCAGGCTGGCCTTGAACTCACAGAATCTGCCTGCCTCTGCCTCTGCCTCCCTGGGATTAAAGGCATGTACCACCACCAAGCCTGGCCTCTTATTTTATTTTTAACTCTCTCTCTCTCTCTGTGTGTGTGTGTGTGTGTGTGTGTGTAGATATTTGCAAGTAAGTGAAGGTGTCAGTGGAGTCCAGAAGAGGGCATCAGATTCCCTGGAGCTGGAGTTATAGGTGGTTATGAGCTGCCCAGTGTGGGTGCTGGGAACTGAACTTGGATCCTCTGCAAGAGCAGTAAGTGCTCTTAACAGCTGAACCCTATTACTATTTTTTCATGTTATTATAAATGGGCTTTTTCTCAAAAAATTTTAGAGTAATTTACTGTCAGTATATAAAAATGCAGCTTGTTTTTACATGTTGAATTTTATAGCCTGAAATGTTGCTGAGTTTGCTCATTGGTTCTTTTTTTAATTTATTATTTTTATTTTATGTGTACGAGTGTATTGCCTGCATGTATCTAAGTGCCCCAGTATCATGCAATACCCCCGGAAGTCAGAAGAGGGATCCCTGGAACTGAAGTTACAGATGATTGTTAGCTACCATATGAATGCTGGGAATCAAACCCAGGTCCTCTGCAAGAGAAGTTAGTGCTCTTAACTGCTGAGCCATCTGTCCAGCCCCATTGCTCATCAGTTCTAACCATCTCTGGGTGGTGTCTTCAGGCTTTCTACATATAGGCTCAAGTAGCTCTCCAACAGGAATAATCTTACTGCTTCCTTCTGCAGTAATTGCTTTAACTATGATGTCTAGTACTCTTTAGAGTAGAAGTGATAAGTAGTGGAGTAGAGTGAGCATTCTCATCTCATTATGGATTTTAGAGGAAGTGCTTTCAGCCTTTGACCATTGAGTATGATGTTGTTACAGGATTTTCACATGTGGTCTTTATTGTGTGGACAATGTTTATAGCCTGTTGAGCATTTTTATTCTGAAAGAGTATTGAATTTTGTCAAGATTTTTTTTCTTGCATTATGGTCATTTAGCTTTTTATCCTTGATTGGTCAATGTAGTATATCACATTGATTGACTTGTCTGTTGAACCATCCTTGCATCCCAGGGATAAATCCTCTACTTCTTCACAATGTATGATCTTTTTATCTATCATTGGCTATAATAAACATTTATTCACCCCAGATAGGGCATCAATGACAGACCAAAGAAATGATTCCCTCTAAGTTTAGCTTAGTGAACCAGTGAGTTTATTGGGGTTCCTTACAGAAGCATGGGCGACTCAAAGAAGCTGCATCACTGAAAAGTCCACCCAGCACAGTCCACCCAGTGACGACTCTTGGAAACTCTATCACTGAAGTGCCCCACTCATCTTGCAGGCAGTTTGGCCATTCTGAGAGTCTTTTTCCCCCAGCAGCAGTTGTTGTCTATATAATCTTGTCTCTATAGCCCTGAGGAGGGTCCTTGTGAATCCTATAATTTCAGGAGCTTCTGAGACTTGTAAGTTTTGTTTATTTCCCGAGCTTTGTATGTTTCATTTACTCTTATGAGCCTCCTTTCTCACTCAAGGAGGAAATGTTTCAATTTTGAGGAAATGTCAGAGTCCTAGCTCTGCAAATAAAACCATCAAGGAATTTTCTTTGGTTCTCACTGGAGCAGTAGAGCGAAATTCTCTACATGGGAGCATCTGTGTTGTGGAAACCTTAACAGAGATGCCCACACTACCTACATCCAAGGCACACATAGAACTGTGATCAATGTTTACCATTATGGATGATGAATGAGGTCCAAACTTGCCTCCTGCTGATTTGAAAGCCATCAGTAATGAGTTTCAGGTCAGTGTTCAGGCTGGAAATAACCTCATAGATGTTAGATTCCTGAACAAAATTCTATGCAATTGAAACTAGATAGATTTTATTGAGTAGCCATTTTCTCCAAGTTGAATTTTTTTTTCTCTAGGAGAGAGGCTCCTAAAAAGCTAATGAAATGTACAAGTTTCAGGATTCTCATGAAACTTAACTGCTGGGGTCCACCCCAAGGTCCCGCTCCGAGAGGAGGGACCTGCCGCGATGGGGGTCAGGGAAAGGTGAGTGCGCTGTGTCTGTCCGTTTTGCCAGCCCTCCAAGCTGAGGACAATCAGACGTGACAGGGAGTCTAGTCAAGCAGGAACTCGTTTATTGCAGGTGTCATCGAGCTTATATAGGCAAAAACCACAGTCTGGAAATCCCCTTGGAAACCCCCTCCCCCGAATGCACCCAATCAGCTTAAAGGTCAACCTGCCACATGGGCAGGGTCCCATAGACATCAACGATGATCACCATCCCCAGGGAAGGGGAAGTGTCCTTCAGCCAATCGGGAGGTTTTCAAAACATGTCAAGCCTTCCCCTGCTTGCTTCCTCTCAGTGCCATCTTTGCAGGGTTGCTCACAGGCTCCCACACTTAAGCTCAGGAAGCTCAGAAAGTTACAAGATTCACAAACTCCCGCTCCTAAAGTCATTTAAACAGGAATAATTGCTAAGGAGAGGAGACTGATCAGCTGAGCTGCCTGCTAGTTGTGCAAGGACCCTAGGGATGCAGTTATCATGAGCTGTCACTCATGCTGTGGTGACCTTTTTGGTGGTAAGGCCTCCTTTGGGTCAGCCTTGCAACCCTAAGTAACTCCAACAAGCTCATCGGCTCACCAAGCTAGACTTGGGTGGAATCTTGTCTTCGGCCTGTGAGCGCCCTCTCTTTGGTGAACAGACATTTGTTCACATTTCCTAAGGAAAAGTCACAAAACAGTTTTATCTTTTAGGAGAATTAACCCAAGACCAACCTGGCCATACTCAGATGCAGAAGAAGTTATTCTTTATTTCACATGGACCCAGTCCGAGCTTCTGCTTCAGGCACTGAGGCCTGGACCAGAAATACATACAGTTTTTATAGGATTTTCCACATCAACCCTTGGCCATAATCATATAAGGAGATTTGAGACTTCCATGGCAGAAGTATATGTGCCCCTTAGGCTATCACAGGAAATTTAAGCAGCCAATCTTTTTACAAAAAAGCAGAGGTAGGGTCGTGATATTTCCCAGTAACATGATGATGCCTGGTAAAATCTTACCTTTAATGTGTAAGACACATTGTAGCAGGTTCTTCTCAAAGACCACTGCAAGAGGCAGCATTTTCCAAGGCTGTCATAGACTGTTTTTGTTTGTTTTGTTTTGTTTTGTTTTTGTAGTTATCTGCTTTATTTTATCTAACCTGAGACTGAGCTTAGAGTGGCTTTTATGATTTAAGTACAAATAAAAATCTGTTACTTCTACAGCTAACAACAGGCATACTTATTAGATGTATATAAGGTTCTCATCAAATCCATTTGTTAGTATTTACTCATCTATCACACAGAACACAATCATACTGAATAATATAACAAAATCATATTATAGTTCATTAGCTCTTAGGTTAATTTTTCCCCATCATATCCTCTCATATAGAAAAAGTGCAAGAGATTTTGGTCCAGGCCTGGTAATAGATGCTCCACAGGGTGGCTCATCAGGCAGACTCTTGTCTCTCTGCTTTGCTGATTTCAATGAGCAGCCATCATTAAGTCACCTAATAGTGTGGCTGTTGGTTTACTGGTCATCAAATATTCCTTATCATATACTAGGTCATAGAAGAAAAGGGAAGTGCCATCTCAATACTCAATACTCCCATTTACAGTCTATTGACCATACCTCATCACTAGGCCATTCCTACCTTGAAGGGAATACAGGATATCTCCTGGCCCAGTCAAAGTGACATCTTCCTCTAAAGGGGAAGGTGGACATAGTTGTTAGCTTAAGAAACAAGCACTCCTTGCCACATACAATAGGCATTTCTGGAGTAAGAGGATGAGGTGGGAGCATCATTGTCATGGTGTTATGGTTATGTGCCTTCCTTGTGGTTCGGATGTGAAGCTCATGTGTTGAAGGCTCAGTCCCCAGTTGGTGGAGCCAATCTTTGAGAGGTGATTGGATCATGAGAACTCTGTCTTCATTGGTGGATTAACCCACTGATAGATTCCTAACTGGCTGTCATTATTGGGAAGTAATGAAAACTATAAGGGGAGGTCTGCTTGGAGGAAGCAGACCACTGGAGACATGATTTTGAAGAAGGTGTATCTGATCTGTGGACCTTCTTCTTTCTCTGTTTTCTGGCCACATACCCTTCACTGCTGCTGTTGGGCCTTGCTCTGGCTGCATTCCATTACTGTAACAAAAAAAATGACCATAAGTACATTGGGAAGGAAAAGGTTTATTTCACCTTATACTTCCAGGTCATGATTCATCATTGAGGGAAGTCAAGGCAGGAATCAAGGCAGGAACGTGAAGCAGAAACAATCGAGGAATGCTGCTTATTGGCTCACTCACTGGCTCATGCTCAGCTATCTCTTGTAAGATAAGAATGTTTTTTAATCTTTTTGAGACAGGGTCTCCCTGTAGCCCCAGCTGGCCTAGAACTTGCAATGTAGACCAGGCTGGCTTCAAACTCACAGAGATCTGACTGCCTCTGCCTCCCAAGTGTTGGGATTAAAGGCCTGTGCCACCACACCCAGTGTAAGAATTAAGAGAAAAATTTTTTAAAGAAAAACACCAACCAGGACAGGTATCTTGCATCCTGCTTTGGAATCCTCCTCCTCCTCCTGTTCCTCCTTCTCCTCCTTCTGTTCCTCCTCCCATTCCTTCCTTTGTTCTTATTATTTTTGAGACAAGATCTCACTCTGTAGTCCAGGATGGGCCGGAACTCTGTAATCTTCTTCCCTTAGCCTCCCAAGGGTTGAGATTACAGTGGTAAGCCACCACACCCATCTTGGGGAGCTTTTTTTGGACCCTCCTTGAAGTGACTTTCCTGTATCCCAACTCCATGTGTCATAGAGTAATTTTCAGAAACAAGACAAAGCTTTCTCTGTCCTTGACAGTTTTCAAAGCTCTTTGACGTAAATGGATTGCTTTATTCTTATCAAAGTCCCATTTAGTTGTAATAGGTGGTAGTTACTGACCTTGATGTAACTGTGTAAGGTCTGAAGTCTAATATGTGTTATCTTACTTCATCTCACAATAACCTTGAGAGGCCAGAGCTGCTGGAGGCCCATTTTTTTAGATGACGACATGGAGACTCAGAGAAGTCAAGTACCTTCCCTTTATCCCAAGAGGATGCGATTGGGGTTCCTTTTCTTCTTTGTAGATGGTGTGTATGTGCATATGTGGTAATGTGTGTGGTGCATGCAGATGTGTGTGCCTGTGTTCGAGCATGTGAAGACCAGAGCAGTATACCAGTTGTGTCCCTCTATTGTTCTCTGACTTATTGCCTTGAACCAGGGTCACTCACTGAACCAGAAGCTTACTGTTTAGGGGAGGCTAGGTGGTCATCAAGCTCCCAGGATCTGCCTGTCTCAGTCTCCCAGTACTGGTGTCACAGGCACATGAAATAATGCCTGACTTTTTACATAGGTGCTGGGGATTCTAACTCAGGACCTCATGCTTGCAGAACAAGTACTCTTACTAAGCCATATCCCCAGCCCTGAAGTTGGAATTTGAAAGCAGTTCTTTAAAAAAAATGAACCATAATGATTATTTCTTACACAGCATTCACACAGCATAAATCTCTAGCATAAACAGATGGTGACACATAACTTACAATCCCGGCACTCAAAAGTTGAAGATAGGATGATCAGAATTCAAGGTTATTCTTGGCTACATAGCAAGGCTAGCTTGGGATGCATGAGACTCTCTTAAACACACACAAACCCCACAAACATATTACTTTATGATCCTGGAGGACAGAGATCTAGAATCATAGCATCAGCTGGGCTGTGTTCCTTCTGGAGGTTTGAGAGAAGAACCAGTGTCCTTGTCTTTTCTAGTTGCCTGAGTTGAAGGCAGTTCTTGATTTTGAAGCTCCTATTCTTTAACTGGAAGGGTATGCGAGCTTTTATTTCCATTTCATAACTTGAGAAAAAATACCCCAGAGGGTTTAAATGACCTTGAAAAGTTTATAAACCAAGTGGGTGGTGACGCCAACATCAAGACCCAGGCTCCCGACTGTCTCATCATTGGGCTGCTGCCCAAGACCTTTAAGCACAGGTACGCAGGTTGGATTAATGCCACCAAGATTACTATTAGCTCCCTGCCCCCTCCACACAGCTTCCAACCTGAAGGTGTCCAGGATAATCAAGACCAGAGGCAGATTTGTGAGGTGCCTGAGAGAGGCTGAAGACTTAGCGGGAGGGAGAGAGAAGTATCTTTTGATTTGTGAACTGAACCCCTTTGATCTGAAAATCAATAAGAGTAAATTGGTTAGACCCAGGGAAGTCTTTCCCTGCCAGGCATGCTACAGGGGCTTTTGAACTTGCCTCTGTCCTCTAGGAGGTGATTCCCTCCAGGACATCCTCACAGTAACCCCCATGGAAAGCAGGCATCAAGTGGACTTTTCACTTGGTTAGTGCCCAACAGGCGTGTGTATGTGTGTGTGTGTGTGTGTGTGTTCCATTGAGTTTCACTGGGGTTGTTTAGAGTTAAGATAACCCCCTGCCAGAGTCAGGTCTCTTGTCACCACGCAGGACACTTGGATCATGTTTAGTGTGATTTCAATATCTCTTCCCTGCTGTTTGGCAGCTGCAGCTGAACTGGAGTCTCAGCTGTAGGAAGAAGGCCTGGATTTAATAGGTCTTTACAGCAAATGTCAACTAGACCCTATCAAAACTGCCTGGAGACTCCACAGGGAGCACTGTGGGTTATTTCAAGACTCCTCAGCCCAGTTCAAGGACTGAGAGATGATTTTGACAAGCCAGGAATTTGGGACGTGTGGGTTTTGGGGATGAAATACAGTCCTGAAACTTGTCATCTCTCCTGTCAGTCACTCTGAGCAGAAATTACCAGTGTGCATCATGGGAAGTGTTCCCCAGCCACCTGGAGCTCCAGACCCCCTAAGGTCGAAGGCACTGTGATAACCACTTTTGGATCTCCAGGTTCACTCAGTCCCTCTAGGAATATTTTCCAGTTGTAAATAATTGAGTAGAAGACTTTGCATTCTGCCTCAGTGCCTGATCCATCCTAGATACCACATGAACAATCTCTGATTGAGGGGATACATTACTTCAATGACTAATGATTACAGAGCCAGGAATCCCTGCAGAGAACTTTGGGAACTTGTATTTAATCCCCAGCTATACAGAAACTGAGGACAGCTAAGCTAAAATACTAGAAACTAGGCATTCCCAGCGTGCTCCTTCTTGAGTGATGACCTGGGATGCTAGCTCCTGCCCCACTGCAGATGGGTTCATGGACTCTGATGGCCCTGACTATGCGATTTAGCACCAAATACATCTGGGTTCAAATCTTGCCACCCGTTAGCTGTTTAACCTTGGGCAATTGCTTCAGATATTTTTAAAACTTAAAAAATATTTGTGTGTGTGTGTGTGTGTGTGTGTGTATGTGTGTGGGGGGGGTATATGTGTAGAGGTCAGCAAACAGCTTTGGGTGTCGCTCCTCATCTTCCATTTTGTTTTAGACAAGGTCTCTGTTGTTCACCGCTCGCTAGCTGGCCCTCGAGCCTCCAGGGAGTCTCCTGACTCTGCCTTTTGGTTTGCTGTAGGAGGGTTGAGATTATAGGCATGTGCTACAGCGTCCAGCTTTATGTCGGTTCTGAGGATCTGAACTTAGGTCCTCATGCTTGTGGTCTCTTTTAAGGACATCTTAGACAATGCATGAGACAGTGCTTGGCACTCTGTTGGCGTGTGATAAGTGATCATGAACACAGGGACTTAAAATAACAAAAACATTATTTTTACAGTTTTGGAGGTAAAAGTACAAAATCAGTAAGAGGGGGGTCAACATATAGTAAGGGTTAGCATGCTGTGAATATGGCAGGATGTTTCACAGTCACCCTTAAGACTATACAGGTTTTCCTAACTTCAATATAAACCTTTTTCTTCCTCATAATTCCAAGGCTGGACTATTTCTAATGTCATTTCAGCAATAAAAGAGGGTTGCAGAACCGCTGGAGTGACTCAGAATAAAAAAGTGAAGGGAATAAATGCCCACCATAAATTAATTTAGCTACCTTCCCTTATCTTAATGTACAGTTCTAGAATATTTCTTTCATCATACTTAATTGAAGGAGCCTTAATAATACTGACTTACTTTTCATAAGTTGCTTTATTATTTATTTATTATATGTCTACAATCATCCAGGTGCGGGGGGGGCAGTGCTGGAGGAGACAGATGATAGACCAACTGTGAAGAGTATTTAGAATCTCAGATGGTTTTCTGTGGGAAGCGAGCACAGCCGAGCCAGCCAAAGATGGAGCCCTGGCTGGCTGCCTAACCTCGTGCTGTTTACTTCAACTCTTGGCTGATTGCCAAGGCTCGTGAATCCCGCTTGTTTACCCCAACTCTGAAGTATGGTGAGCCCCAAAACAGGTGCTGCCAGCCTGATGATCTTGCTACGTGCCTATGGGCTACACTCTGCCTGGCCGCTGCACGTGTGTGAGCCCTGATTGGTACCGGCTGGGGGGAGGGCTGTTGGAAACGCTATATAAAGAGCTGAAGTGTGTAATAGAGAGGACACAGCATCATAAGGACACAGCAATAGAGAGACCTACGAACAGCATCATAGTGAGACAGCATCATAGGAAGTGAGAGATATAATAGAACAGAACAGAAGCAGCATCATAGTGTATGAGATAATGAAAGAGAGAGAATAAAGGATGCAAGAGAAACAGAAGCTTGAACCTCACCTTGGTGTCTGTGTCGTCTTTCCGGGACTCTGCTGGACAGAGTCCCGGCTTGCGACAGTTTTCTATGCCTTGCCACTAAAGACCAGTAGGATACCCAGAACTGAACCAAGTTGGGCCTACTGAATCCTGACAAAAGGCAGGAAATGCACCTGGGGAGCAATGGGTTCTCAGGAAGATGGCAGGAGGGATGATTTAGAGGATGGTGGTTTGGGGGGTATAAGGAAGTGGAGCATTGCTCCATACTGGACGTGGCCAAGAAGTAGGGGTCATTCATTTTGCAGTTTCCTGTTGTAGCTCTAACAAAATACCATGAATCCAGTGGTTTAAAACAACAAAAGGTTATTGCAGTTATGGAAGAAGCCCCCAAATCAGTTTCAGTGGATTAAGAGTCAAGTTGTCAGCAGGGAGGGCCCCACTGGAGGGGTTGAAGTGGGGTCAGGGGAGGAATCTGTTTCTTCGCCTCTCTCTCCCAGCTCCCAGTTTCTAGGTGTCCCCTCCATTCCACAGCTGTGGCCGCTTCCCTCATTTCCGAACCAGAAGCATGGCACTGTCTCACTCCCTTCACTAGCTCTGTCTTTCTTAGAAGGACCACTGGACTGACATGCATAACTCAGGATCATTTCTCCATCTAAAGTCTTCAGCTTAATCTACCTGTGAATTCCCGTTTGCCTTGTGGGAAGTGACATACCCACAAATTCTTGGGATTAGGATGTGGCCAGTTTGAGGTGGCTGTATTTAGTCTACCACGGCAACTACAGTTCTATCTAGAAGTCAGAACAAGCCCCAAGCTGTGACTGTGGAACTCATATTAACCAGGTTTCCCTGTTTTTAATGTGTTAGTGCGGGGGCTGGAGAGATGGCTCAGCAGTTAAGAACACTGTTCTTGCAGAAGACTTGAGTTTGAATCCCAAAACCCACATGGCAGCTAACAACTGTCTGTAACTCCAGTTCCAGGGGATCCAACAGTCTCTTCTGTCCTCCGTGGGCATTGCACGACACAGGTGCACTTACCTACATGCAGGCAATACACGCATACACATAAAATAAAAAATAAATAAAATATTTTTTAAAATGTGTTAGTGTACACTCATCACAATGGATGAATATTGACATTCTATTGTTAACTGGAGTCCATATATTATTTAAGTTCCCTTCATTTCCACCTAGCGTCCCTTTAACGTGCCAGCATCTCATCCAGGTTACCATTTAACATTGACTGTCAGCCCTCCTTAGGTTCGTCCTGTGACAGTTTCTTAGACTTTCCTTGTTTTTGATGTCCTTGAAAGTCTGAAAAGTGCTGATCAAATGCTTTGTAGACTCAGGATTTGTCTGATGTTTTTCTCATAATTACACTGGGGTTATAGACTGTGGAGAGGACCCAGAGACAAAGTACTTTCTCGTCCCATCCTCTCAACGGTCTGTACTGCTTGCATGACCTTCACGATCATCTTTACCTTGAGTATAAGGAACTGTTTCTCCAGTGCTTTTACCCCATTTCCATGCTGTGCTCTCTGGAAGGAAGTCACGTGCAGCCTCCCTTAAGGAGTGCAATGCTGTACCTCCTTGAGGGCAGAGAGTCCACATAAACTATTCAGAGTTTCACATGTATTCTGTACCCTTTACTTATCTATTTGCTCCTTTATGTCAGTATGGACTTGAGGTGTTTTCTTGACTCCTTGTGTATAATCTAATGCTAATTTATGTTCCTGAAAAATTATTTACGCTTTGTCGGGAGCTTTCTCATTTGATTCCTGTGTTTTTTAAATTTTATATTATTTATTATTTTTATTTTATGTGTATGAGTGTATTACCTGCATGTATGTAAGTGTACCCATGTTGTGCAATGTCTGTGGAGGTCAGAAGAGGGTGTTGGATCCCCTGGAACTGGTTGGATCCCCAGTTAGCCTCCATGTGGGTGCTGGGAATCAAACCTAGGTCCTCTGCTAGAGCAGCCAGTGCTCTTAACATCTGAGCCATCTCTCCGGCCCTGATTCCTATGTTTTTTTTTTGACATATGTGAATATGTGTGTGTGCATGTATGCATGCACATATATATATATGTATATATGTTTAGGACTTCCTTGCTTTCTAAGACTTTCTAAGACTAATATGCATGTTCCAGGCTCTTTGTAAATATTTTTTGCTTTAACCCTGGAAGCAGCCACTTCCCCAAGGAGCCATGGTTCCTTTTACTGGATAATGGTATAAGACACCCAGGTGTAGGGACCAGGTGTGTTTGTTGCTTCTAACTCAGAAGTTCAATTTTTGTAACATTAAATCCAAACTCCTCATTTGACATATAAGAGACACACATGCAAGTGACCATTCTGTGTAGATGTCTAGAGTTCAGGGAGGGGTCTGAGCTGGAGACACACATTTGAAAGTCATCTTACTAGAAATGGCATAGAGTTGTAAGACTGACGAAACTTCTTAGTAATCAGAAAACAATGGTTTCTTGAGAGATGAGGCGTGATCACAGAATGCTGTGGCCAGCAAGACAGGGAGAATGAATCTAAAAATTCAAAAGGACAAAAGATTTTCAGGGCTGGAGAGATTGCTCAGTGGTTAGAGCCTGGCTGCTCTTGCAGAGGACCTGGTTCTCAGCACTGGCATACTGATTAACAACCATCAATAATTCCAATTCTAGAGGATCCAACATGCTTTTCTGGTCTTCTGGGCATTGCACACACATGGGTACACTTACATATATGTAGGCAAACACTCATACATATAAAATAAAAATAAATAAAAACGCTTTTTAGGAGAAAGACTTTGAAGAAGAAAAAGCAGAGGGTAGCTATCTGTCTCAAGTCCTGATGACACTGATAAGTGAGCCAAGAACTGGGGATTAGTGGGTTTGGCCACAGGGAGGTCATTGGAAATCCTAGCCAGGCCTCTTTTAGGGATGTAAGCTTTAAACAAAAATAGGGAGAGAAAATCTGGAGGAAATTAGTTTAGATAGCATTGTTTTGTTTGATTATTTGTTTTGAGGAAGTGGAAATCATCATGTTAATTGAAATTAGCCAGATATAGGCAAATATCAGATGTTTTCTCTCATATGTGGAATCTAGATTTTAAAAGGCACGAAAGTAGCAAGGTAGCTATTTGGGAGGAGGAAGGGTGTCAGCTTTGGTGGGGAGAAGAGAGGTAACATATAGGGGCAAATATGATCAGAGGACATTATACACCTGTGTGAAAATGTCATAATGAAACCCATTATGTTGTATAATTAGCATATACTGACAAAAATGAATGGATGGGAAAAACATATTGCCATTTTCTTTTTCTCTGCTAAATGCTTTATATGAACTATCTCATTAACTATCCATAAAATTCTACAAAGTGAACATTATTCACATTTTAGATATTAGGAATTCAAGGCCTGGAGAGGTAAAAGCAGCTTAGCCAAGGTCAAACAGCTAGTGAATGGCATATCACATATTCAAATCTAAAATCTTCTTATTTATTTTATTATTATTACATATATATTTATTTTATTTTATTTTATGTGTATGAGTGTACTGTCTGAATGTAAGTGCACCCATGTTGTTCAATGCCCTTAGAAGTCAGAGGAGGGTGTTGGATTCCCCTGGATCTGGAGTTATGGATGGTTGTTAGTCACCACGTGGGTGCTGGGACTCACACCCGGGTCCTCTGCAAGAGCAACCAGCTTTTAACCACTGAGCCATCTCTCCAACCCCTCAAATCTAGAATCTTCTGACATCAAAATCCATAGTCCTCATCAATGTGCTTTAAAAAAAAATTCTTGGAGAATCCTCTTTTCTTTCCCTTTTAGTTGCTTTTCTCCTCTTTGGGGGAAAATATGCTTTTTAGTGAGTAAGATTACTGGCATGTGTCTGCAGAAAGATTCTGTAGGATCTTGAAGGTCCCTATGCTTCTCTGAGTCACACTAACAAGGCAGCAGCTTCTGATGATTTTGGCATGCTCTGGCTTCTCTAGTGAAGGGCTCCTTCTTTGTATCTCTCCATCCATCATCCCTTTCTCCCCCATCTCTCCATCCATCCATCCATCCATCCATCCATCCATCCCAGAAATATACTGAGCATCTTATATGTGTTAGATGTTTCAGATGGACAAAGTGCATGCCTGTGCTCATGAAACTAAGTTTCCTCCTTGAATACTTTTGGACACAGGGGGCCAATTCCACAATGGGAAGTGACAGTGGCTTGTTACTGCTCCAGTCTCAGGTAGGTAATAGAAGTAAGGCGAAAGGGTTAGGAGTATGACAGCTTGGGTAAGTGGAAGCTGTGGTTGTGGTGTTTAAATAAGAAATGTCCCCCATAGCCTCAAGTATTTGAACACTTGGTCTTGAGTTGGTGGTACTGTCTGGGAGAGGTCATGGAACCATTAGGAGGTGTGACATTGTTGTAGGAAGCACATCACCGGGGGCAGGCTTTGAGTTCAGAGCCTCAACCCACCTCCAGTTTGTACTCACTGCTTTCTGTTTGTGGTTGGAGATGCAAGGTCTCAGTATCCAGCCCCTGCAGTCATGTGAGTCATTGCTGCCACACCTCTCCACCGTAATGGACTCTTATCCCTCTGCAACCTTAAACCCAGAGAAATTCTTTCTTCTATAAATTTTTGGTGATGGTATTTTATCACAGCCACACAAAAGTCACTTATACAGTGGTTAACTCCTAACTTCGTGGCTTGCATAACAGGACAGCCACTTCCCCAATCAAGCCGCAGTGATCCTGAGCAACAGAAGATAATTGCACTTTGTCAATTGTTTGAAAGGAAATTTATCAATTTGCTTGAAATGAGCCGTTTCACGTGAGGGCTCCCAGTCTTAAGATATGGGCCACTGGTTCTAATAAATCTTGTTTGCCTTCCCCCACATACCTCTCCTCCATTTATGGTTCTAATCCCATTTATGGGTGTCAGTCTGCAAATTTTGCTTTATAATAGTCCAGTTAATTAAGTAAGCATAGCAGTTCCATGCCTACCTAATTAATAAATGAACTAATATTTAGAATATTATTTTTTTCTTGTTGCATTTTGGTCTTTTAAAAAATTCAACTTTGAGGACTGGAGAGTTGGCTCTGTGGTTAAAAGCACCAGCTGCTCTTTCAAAGCACCCAAGTTCCACTCCCAGCACCCACATGCTGTCTAACAACCGTCCATAACTCCAGTTCCAGGGGAATCTGACACCCTCTTTTGACCTCCAATGGCATTGTATGACACAGGTGCATCTACCTACATGCAGGCAATACAACTCATGAAATAAAAATAACAAAGGCGGGTGTGGTGGCTCATGCCTTTAATCCCAGGGCTTGGGTAGCAGAGGCACGAATCTCTGAGTTCAAGAACAACTTGGTCTACATAAGATAGAAAAAGTTTCAACTTTGGGCCTGAAGAGATGGCTCAGTGATTAAAAGCAGTTTCTACTCTTGCAAAGACCTAGGTTTGTCAACACCCACTTGGTGACTCACAGCTACCTGTAATACAGTTCCAGGGGATTCTATGTGTACTCTGGCCTCCACAAGCATCAGGTGCGCATACGTACATGAAGGCACTCATGTATACACAGAAAATAAACAAATTCTTAAAAATTAAAAAATTCTAGGGAAGTGACAATAGGTTTTTTCTAGGATCTATTATGACCTCACCAGCCATGTGTACATGGCTATGTTTACAGCACCATGCATGATTTCCCTTCCATTGAGCAGGCCAGAATTCCAATTAGACAGCTGACGTATTCTCCCAAGATAGACGTGCCACTACTCCACCGTAGAGATAGTTTGCTGGACTGGTCATTGTTGTGGTTCGTAGACTTGATAGCTGGATAGGATCATTGATTGTTTTCTCCTTTGGCAGCTTTGGTACCTTCTGATACCATAAGAGCTAGTCTTCTGGCTTTCTGGTCAGTTCGAGCTCAATTGCTCCAAGCCCTGTGTCTAAAGTACGTTGTGTCTTCAGCACTAAGGTCTTCCCTTCAAGTTCTGGGAGGTGATCGAGGGCTGTGGTAATGCATATCCTTATATTTACAGACAAGTGTACTTCTCATCATTCATTAAAGATGCTTCTTTTTGCAACAGATGGAGACTAAAAGCCTCCCACCTGGTCAAATGCAGAGAACAAGTGACTGTGAGGTACCCAACCCCAAGTGACACATCTACAATTCAACTTCTATGCCCAAGGTTCAGGAAACATCATAGAAGAGGGCAGAATGTAAAAGCCAGGGGGATGAGACCCCTGCTGCTAGTTAATGTATTCTAGACATGATAGGGAAGGTGCACCCATGAAATGGCCATAGTATGGCAGCCTAATGAGATCTGCATAATGACAAAATCAGCTGACATGCCAAGGTGGATGGGGGATGCCATGGGGCCCCACCTCAAGGTAAAGAGCTACAGGTAATCAATGGATGCTGAGAGAGGGAGAACCAGTTTTCTCCAGGAACTAGTTCCATGAGAAGTAACCTAATCCTAAATTAACAGCCCTAAACACAGGTACACACAAGTACCATTTAATGGACTCAATGCATTATGTGTCTATATAAGGCTATGTATGTATATGTAACAATAATAAAGAAGAGGACAAGACATTAAGAGAGTTGAGGGGCCCCAGGAGGAGTTGCTGGTAGACTGAGAGGAATGGAAACAATGCAAAGGTAATACTCATGTATGAAATTCTCAAAAATAAAAAAAAATTTAAAAGTTAAGTTTTGAACTCTGGTCCAGTAAATATCACCCCTTAAAAAATTTATCTGAAATGTTCTTTGTGTCTAGTAAGATTACTGACCTGTGTCTACATCATGTATGAATATGCATACATTTAGATTTAGCTCTGTATATATTAATGTTTAAATGCTAACTTTAATTTTTATTTAAGAAAAAAGAGTGTTCTCCTTTCTCTGAGGATGCAGAGTAAACGAAATGCTCATTCACTGGTGGTGGGATTGCAAACTTGTGCAACCACTGTGGAAAGCAGTGTGGAGAACTCTTAAAAAACTAAAATTGAACTTACTATATGACCCAGTTATATCACTCCTTGCATGTACCCAAAGGACTCACCCTAATCTATAGATACTTGTACATCCATTTTTGTTACTGCCCTTCTCACAATAGCTAAGAAATAGAAACAACCCAAATGTCTCTCAACTGACAAATGAATAATGAAGATGTGGTACATTTACACAATGGACTTCTACTCAACGGGAAAGAATGATGAAATCATAAAATTTGCAGGTAAATGGGTGGAGCTATAAACTGTTACACTAAGTGAAGGAACATAGATCCAGAAGAAACAGCCAACATATGTTTCTCTTATTTGTGAATCTTAGCACCAAATCCTTATATGTGAGTGTATATCCTGATGTAACAGCAGGAACCAGGTAAATGGAAAGGAATCATGGAGGTAAAGGGAAAGAAAAAGCCTGAGAGAGATAGTAAGACACAGTTGTTACCAAGAGGGGAATGGAGAAAGAGGGGGTATTGAACTGGCGGGGGGGAAGGACTTATAAGGAACCATGGGGATGGAGGGGAAGAAGGAACTCAAGAGAGGGAGATATAATAGGAGGCAATATCAAGGGGAAAATGGGGGAACTTTAACTGGGGAGGAAGGAGGGAGGTTAGACAGGGAGAAAGAGAGCTAATAAAGCTTAGGTGATGCAAAAAACAGAGGGAAATCTATTAACTCAAAAACCCACTGAAAAATACATAGACACTATCTGAACATGAGTGCGTGTGTATACCTGAAGGCTATATAACAAGAAACACATTGCCAGACAGGAGAAACTTCCCTTGAGCTGTTGGTTAGGGTATCCAAGAGACTCCCAAAATAACACAAACTATCACAGTAACACTTGACTACCTCCCAGAATTTGAAAGTAAGATCCTATTCCTGAAGACAGGGCATAGTTCAGACAGAGGACCTGGAACTGACCTGTAAGCCTCCTCTCTGAAGACTAGCTCTCATAGTTCTAGAGGATACTGTGCAAGCTGATAAGGGAGAAAATCAATCAAAGGTCCAACCCCAACTTCAAAGCCCGATAACCACAACAAGGACAGGCACAGAAAATTCTAACAGTGCAGTGGCAGCATTTTTATCTTGGGGACTTAAAGCCCACTCAGTTGGAGGGAACTCATGGATGGCACTGTAAACAGAGCCAAATACACGTGACTGGAGAGATCACAGATCCTAGAGAAAACCCTATCTCTGTCATATTTCTAGACAAATGAGATTTCTTATTTTATGCTAAATATGGATCCTTATAGACATGTATACCATATACCACTCATCAAAGAAGCTTTTTTTTTTCAACGAATGGAGGCTATTGCAGAGTTTCACAACTAGTCACACAGAGACTATGTGTCTGAGAGATGCCCAGCCCTAAGTGACATCCACAGTGGAACCTCTACACCTAGGGCTCATGGAACAATGTGGAACATGGGGTAGAGAGAATACTAATGCGTGAGTCAGCTCTCACCAGTGCAGCTTCCTCGTGCAACAGAGTGTGATACACACGCTGAAGGCCACAACTGGCCAAGGTGGAGAGGAGAAGAGACTTCACAGTGCATGTCCATGGTTAGGACTGCTATATTAAACCTCACCCACCCATGGCTCAAGGACCATTGCAGAAGAGGGGGGCAGGCAGAAAGATGGTAAGAGCCAGGGTTGGTGCATGAGCATAAGGAAGCAGAGGTTTTCAGGCTTCTAGGAACCTGCTCATATGAACTTGTAGCAATGGTGACAGCATGCACAAGACCCTTGTTGACTTAATCAGACAAAAACCCAGGACTGCACTGAGGAAATGGGCAGCAGGCCCCAGCCCTAGCCGAGGAACTATCAGCAACTGATTCCTACTGGGTGAGGGAGAGTTGATATTCTTTAAGGGAATGACTCTAGATAGGCTGACTAGACCCTAGTGGATGAACTTGCACTTTGAGAGTACAAATTTTGACCAGATAGGTCTTAACATATATGACAGAATTCATGAAATCTGGTGGAGGATCTTTGGAGGGTGCGAATGGGGGGGTGTTGTCTAAGTATGATTAAGCTTTATTTATGAAATGCACAAAAACTCAATAAAAATATTCATTAAAATAAAGTATGCATCATAAAAAAGAGAGAGAGAATCCAGAAGGGAATGGATTGTAGGAAAACTCTAGGGTCTCTTGGAATCCTCTTTGATAGGAATGCTTAGAGTAGGAGGACAAAAACTCAGGCACTTGGAACTGGGACACAGTCTTTCGTGTCTGGGTCAATGAATTGAATCCAGCCCAAGGCAAACCGTCTGCAATATGTGAGCATCAACAGCTGCTCAGTGGACTGTGTGAGGGACTTGGGAACTCAGTTTTCTGTGAGAGCTGGGTTTTCTATGGCTGTGCTTTGGTGCCACTCTTTATAATAATTCTGTGGGCATTGCTAATATTGCCCTTTTCTGACCACTTGCCATAGAGACAGAAGTAGATGGAGGGAGCGATGTTTAGAGGGCCCATGAAGAAGGAAGAGTTCAAGTTAGTTTGTCTACTCTGTGTGATACAGAACTTCATAAATGCCAGATGTTCTTCTATTTTTTTACATTTAAAAATGTTATTCATACTCATGTATGAAATTCATACTCATGTATGTGTGTGATGTGGTGTGTGTGTGTGTGTGTGTGTGTGTGTGTGTGTATGGGCACATGCAAAGTGTGGGTGCCTGAGTACCACAGCATGTGTATGTGGAGGTCAGAAGACAACTTTCCAGAGTTGATTCTCTCCTTCCACCACCAGGAACAGATCTCAGGTCCTCAGACTTGTGTAGCAAGTGTTTTCACGTGCTGAGCCGTCTCGCTGGCCCTACGAGTTATTTGGTTTCCATGATGCTTATTACATCTTTGAACCATCTATAGTCTTATTTACATAATTTTAAAAAGTAAGCCACATTTTACTTAATTTTATAAGGAAAATTTACCTCATTTCCATTAACAAAAAACTAATATTTTTGCCATAAAATAGAAATTAACCATTTAATATAGGATAATACGTTATAGAGCCATTACAGTTTTAAAAATATCAGGTATGTGTTACACTTATCTTGCATGCTGTTAATGGAATATGGTAGGCCCAAATCCGTCTATGAGGAGAGAAGTTTAAATTTTTCAAGCCATTGGAGCTGCTTTATTCATGGTGGGTAGGCCTAGAGAAACAGCATGTGGAGCTTTAATCGAGAGAGGGAGAGAGAGAGGAGGGGGGGGAATAGTCAGTGAAGCCAGAAATAGTTTGAGAATGGATTTTTCTAGAGAAAAATTATCTAATGGATCAGTGGTTTTCCAACTTTTGGCCACGTAAGATACAGTGATGTGAAAACTCACCATAGACTCATATTTAGTTTGTGTGTAAATACATGCTGCATTTTTGTCCATTGTTATGACCTTTATTTTACTTTTAAAATGCTGACAACAACCCTCTGGTATTGATTTCACACAGAGCCATCGTTTTAAAATACTGATGTAGGTGGTCTGAGCTCAAAGGCCTGTTTTTTGGGGCCGAGGGAGCTGTCCACGGTGCTGATTCCTGTCTGCAAAACTGACAAGGTATAAAAGAAAAAGGATCCTAATGGCCTCTTGAATTAGCTATGAGAAAATGCACTATTATACTGATTTTCCTCTTCCCTGCCCTGAAAACCATTTTGAGCTATACTTATGCCATGGATAAGAAAGAAATGTACACAATAAAAGGCCCTTGCTAGCCTGGGCACTATGCATAAATTACCACCTTTAATCCATACAGCAGCCTTATTCTTGAATACTTATGATCAAAGAGAATGTTTAACTGGATCAAGGTCACACAGTTAATGTAGCAGTGGATTTGAGGTTTAAATCCAGACATCTTATAACTTCAAAAACATTTAAATACGATTTTCAGTAATATTTTCTCCTTAAGATGTGTAAGTCTAGGGGCTGAATAATTTAGATCAATTCCAGAATACAATATTTACTTTCTCACAGAAAGTCTTAATTTTTTGTTTAAATAACATCATTCACCCCAGGACTGGTAGCTGCTAGTATATTACCATAGTGCACAACTGCACATGACGCTCAGTGCGGGTGACTGGTGACTGGTGACACTGATGACTGAGCCTTACTGACAGCCAAAAATACATTCCTCTGAACCCCCAAGGGTCCACCATCTGGAGGAAGGATTATCTTATATTTTGAGAGATCTCTAAGCACGCAGACCCTCTATAGCAGGAAACACCCTCTACAGGCCTTTGGGTTGACTTAGAACAAATCCAGCCACATCAAACATAGCCAACTCAAGAGACCAGGAAGACAGCATACATGTTCAAAGGGCGCCTGTATTTTCAGCCCCCATAAATACACTCTCTAGCTTACACTAGAGTTTAGTATATCTATGTAAACAGCCAACGTTCTACAAGTGCCAGCATTCCCAAGGTCACCTAGACATTGCAATATTTTGTAACCCAGGCATCTGACAGGAGCCAAATGGCCCTCTTCTTTTATAATAACATGTTTACTTCTTTTCATCCTCCATCTGACATTTATGGAGTACCTGGCTATATGAGCAAAGGAAAATAAGACAAGACTCATCTGCTATTTGAAGCTGATACAATCTCCTTCCCCCTCCAGAACTGCCTATTACAGGGATTTGTGCATGGCCTGAAGCTTCACCTTTCTCTTTCTGTTCTTCTCTTCTCTTTCTGCAAACTCCTCCTCACTCTCTCTGGGGATAAACACAAATTAGTGTGTGTACTGGAAACCAGCACTAGTGATGACATCAGGATTTTAAGGAAGCCAGTTTGCTCTGTGTAGAAGCCATGGGCTCAGCTCCCCATGGTTCCTTGCCTTCTAATCAAACATGTTAATTAGAACCTCGTAAATGGGCAAAGGCTGAGAAGAGGGTGGTTTTCAGTCAGGAAGAATGCAGAAAGCTATTCTCAACTCCACTTAGGCTGTTGATGGATGTTTCTGAGCCTTTGTTCCTCATCAGTGAGAATTGTTCTGCCCTTGCCACCTGCATCCTATTGTTTAGGACACAGGATAATAATCAATACCTCCTTCCTGAGAATATTTGTGTTGCCATCTTTATTATAGTTGAGAACTAGCCATCATCTTGGTGTTTGATCATCTGACACTCCTTAAAAGCAATAGTAACTCTTTTGATTATTCTGACTGCTCAGAGTAGGGGATGAGCACATGTTTATTGAATTAATTAATTTCAAAAATGTTGCAGCAAATACTCAAGTGACAGTCTTAGGGCCAAGATGCTGAATAAAACACAGGTCCTTCTAGAACCTTCCAGTGTCTTTCTGTAGTATTAGATGGAACATTCTCAGGGGGAAATGTAGATGAGATCTCTGAGAATCCACACACAACTCTGGGTCACAGGCAAAGTCAGATGGCCAGTTGGCTGCTCTTCTCTGATACTGTCCTCTCCTTTGTCATGAGATGTGATCATGGAGAAGGTTAAGCCTAAGAAAGAGCTGTAAATGTCAAACTTTGGAGACATTTTGGCAATGTGTTTGTTTTTTAGTTCCATGGAAATTGACTAGAGCCATATTCCTAGATCTGGCAGATACCATGCATAGCATGACCTGCTATTTCACAATCCAGACTGCTCTTTCTCCTCTCAATATTGGACTCCAAGATGTTCCCCAATTTCTTAGAATTTGATATTGCTGAATACATAAATCATGTTTTATAACTGGGTCCTTGGATAATGGAATTCCTTAATTTACTCATTAATTCATTATCTATGTGACTGAAGATCTACTAGATGCCAGACACTGAACTACAATACCATGACAAAAAGCAATCTTTATTGCATTCTTTATGTGGTTTGCATCCTGGTAGGATGACACAGAAGAGAAAAGCAGTCAATAGAAAAATTCATGAGGTAGTTTCAGAGTGGTGGATACTTGGAAGAAGGTAGAACAAGGTGATGTTGTTACCAGAATCCCTGGCCATAAGCCTGGCTCTGGGTCTGGCTACTTGCCCACACTAAGAAAAAAATGACAAAGTATTATAAAATGGAAAAATGGACTTATTCAAGTTTTAGTCCAAACTGAGTAGAGTGTCATTATCAATCCATCTGCACCTTCCCCATAGCATGAATTCACTTTATATAAAGGATGAAAACAAATCAGTGATTGTGTAGATTTGGCTGTAGACCCCACTTACATAGATGACAGTGACTTCTCACACCAAGTGCCAGGCTTCTGGGGGTTGTCTTTGTTCTTATCATATTTCCTATAGTGCACTGGACTTGGAAAACAAGTTCGTTTGCTTGTTTATTAATTTTTAAATCTTAACGTCTAGGAGCTCTGTTATTATGGAACAGTGGCTGAAGGAGAGGATGGTTCCATGAATAAGAGAATATGCTTCTGTGAAGAATATTTAAGTTGGACTTTGACAAGAAGAAGCCAGCCTTGCAAAATTCAAGGTGAAGAATTTTTTGGCTGCATCGCTAGTAAATACCATAAAATGGGAATGAATTGCTAAATTGAAGAACTGAAAGAAAGTCAGTGTGAATGGATGAGGTGGAGGAGAAATTCACGGTGGGGAAGATGGGCAGTGTCAAGTACAGTTTTTCAAGTCATGGCAGGTATTTTGGATTTCATATATATGTATGGATTTAAAATTTTAATTCAATTAATTTATTGAGGGGGCACAACATGTGTGTGGAAGTCAGGGGACAACTTTCAGGAGTCAGTTCTCTCCTTTCACCAGGTGGATCCCGGGGATCACACTCAGGTCATCAGGTTTCGTGGCAAGCACCTTTACTGGCTGAACCATCTCATTGGCCCTTGGATTGCGTACATTTTGTGCAATGGAAAACCACTGGAAAGATTTAGGCAGGGAAATAAAGCGATATATTTAATTTCAAAGACATACTTTAGTTGTCCAAGGAAAATAGCTCATTTCAGGATGGTGAGGGAGGAACAGGAAGTAGAGCTCAGAAAGAGGTTTTGCAATGCCCCAAATGAAAACTAAATGCTCAGTCATATAGTGAGCTAATAGCAGATCCAGGAGCAAATCTTTCAAGTTCCTTCCAACAAGAGATGGATTAAGTACAGTTGAAAATATAAAAATAAAAGAATAGTCATTATTTATAAAGTGTTTGGTGTTTTGCAGGCTCTGTCTTACCTGCTTGATTAGTGTCATTTTATTCTGTCAGAATTATCTGAAGTAGAGTCTATTATTCTTCATTGTATTTTTCTGAGCAGGCTATTGAAGCTATCAGAATTAAAGAATATTGCTCATGTTCACACAGCAAGGGACAGAGTGGTAGAGCAGGACTAAGCGTCCAAGCAAGTTCATCTCCAAGAGGCTGCAAGCTACCAAGATTAGTTTCACTGATGGTAGTGGGGAGTGGAATAGCTCAGTGATTACGCAACTGGTGTTGAACCCAAGAAGACTTCATCCAAACCTGTGACCCTGGCAAGTCACTGAATCAGCTTCTCACTGTTTCAGATGCTTATCTATAAGAGAATTATAACAATAATAGATTGTAGTTCTGTTGATTTCACATAGGCAGTTTAGAGCAGTGCTCAGGACACAGGAAGCAGCCAGTGACTGCCATTATTATCACTGTGAATGGGAGCTTCAGTTTGGCTGATACTGCAAAGATGGTAGGCCCCTCTCTTCCTCTTCTGTGCAGATGAAGTGCTTAGCTGGAGGAGAGGTTCAAAGGTTTGATGGAAGTTATATCCCACTGGAAGCCAGACAAATGTCTCATTCATTCAGATTCCAAATGAGCTTAAAGTACCCAAATGACCCTTCTGGCACGAGTGTGAAGTCCTAGGGAGGTCTGGTGTGGCTAGAGGGCAACTGAACGTCCATCGTAGCTGCAGCAGAGCAAGTCCTGGGAAAAGGAGCCTTTTGGGAACGAGGAGTCCTAGAAAAGTGGGATAAGGGTCAGGTGGGCTGGAGTAGTTAGAAGCAGTCTCCTGCCTCACATGGAGAGAGCCCAGGGATACAAACAGAGGGAAATTACAAAAGGATCGCTACTCTCATGGACCATTTCAGGGACAGCCCACCACTGTAAGAACCAAGCTTATGATCCAGAGACTACAGTCTTCCAGCCTCCCTGAGTACCCATCTCCCTGTGGTGATAGGTCACAAAACTCTGAATGCAATGAGTCCTTGTATTTTGTCTTTACAAAGAACAAAGATGCCCGGATGAGTGTTCCACATTAATCGTGATTTCTAAAGATTAATTTTTATTATTTATTTGTGTGTATTTGTGTGCTATGGAGGCCAGAAGAAGGTGTTGAATTCCCTAGAGCTGGAGTTACAGGTAGCTGTGAGCTGCCTGAGGTGGGTGCTGGGAATTGAACCCAGGTCCTCTGCAAGAGCAGCAAGTGCTCCTAACCACTGAGCCATCTCTCCAGCCCCACTGTTTTGGTTTACAGAACGGATGGTAGTAGTGCCTGAGGGAAAGGGGAAAAAATGATTTTTTCCCCAGATCTCCAGGAAAAAAGAAAAAGTCAAGGGATGGTGCTGTGGAACCAGGGTTGATAAATGGTGTCGGGATTGGGGAGCCAGTCTTCCTGATGGGGTTCTCTGAAACCCAAATTCTTTTCAACGGCGCTTCAGCATCTGTGCTCTTACACATGATGGTCAGCAGGGGGCAGTATAGCCAATGTATTCCTGTGAGTGAGGGGCTGTCTGCTTTTCATGCAAGGGTCCAAGGACGAGTTTATGCAACCTAGAACCTAGTGGGATGGCTCATCTCTTCACTTTTCTTTGGAATATTATTCTCTTTCTGTGTCCCCTGTTCTGGTCTCCTTCCTTACACCCTCCACTCTGTGTTGTGTCCACATTCCTCACCTTTTACCTGTGTAAAGCATGCCCATACTCACTGCCTGCTTGGGTCCTCCAAAATAGTCTCTGAGAGACAGGATCAAGTTACATGCTGATTAATATACAGATGAAGCAACAGAGGTCTAGAGGAGGGCCTGCCCCCCTCAGCCCCTAATCTCTTGCAGATGTGCAAGCTGACTGTGAGGCTTACTGTGTTTCTCTCACGGAGACAGCTAGCCAGCTACCAGAGCACCACATACCCTGTAGAATCACAGCAAAAGCTTCCAAAGCAATAAATAGGGAAGGGTCTTCTTCAGAGGATGGACTCAGGGTCCTATCCATTTTATTAAGTCCTCCCTCCATTGAAAGAATGCGAAGTCTAAGGGTGAAACCCTCTAGACACACTCAGGACCAAGAGGAGATAGATCTGCCTTTGTGATTTTTAAGGAAAGAAGATACCAGCATTCCTGATTCAGAGCCATTGACTGGACTGAGCCAGTAAATGATAACAGAATATGCCTTGCTGAGTGTGGGGCTGTGAGCAAGTTCTTTCACCTCTTTGAACTTCAGGTTACTCTTGTGCAAGGGGTGACTGTGATAGTCCCTGTTTGAGAGCAGTGTGACAGCCTAGCACTTATTCAGATTCAGATGACCCTGAACTTATCTTCCCGCCTTTACCTACCAAGTACTGGGACTACAGGCATGTGCCACCATACCCAGTTTCTGCAGTGCTAGAGATTGAATCCAGGGCTTCGTGCAATGCTGGGCAAGCACTCTACCTACTGAGCTTCATCTCTAGCCCTCATAGCTACTCTTTATGGAAGAGTGATTACCAAATCGATCCCATTAGTGATTCAGTATAGTCACAACTTTTATGATAAGTTTTCATCTCTACAGGCTCTGACTCTAGGCTGGTCTTCAAGAGTCAATCACATGTGGCCAGAGTAGCTCTGTGTTTTTTTGTGGGTTTTTTCTTTTTTAGATAGGGTTTCACTACATAGCCCTACCTGACCTGGAACTCACTATGTAGACCAAGATGGTCTCCAATTCACAGAGCTCTGCCTTACTTTTGCTTCCTGAGTGCTGGATTTAAAGGCCTGTGTCACCAGGCCCAGCTCTCTCATGGTTTTGAAGTGTTGCAGTCACCCTAGGGGAAAGCCCAGGCTGGGCTTCTGGAGGATAAGAATCATACAAGGAGAGCCTAGTTTCCTAACTGAGACCATCAGACCAGAATCATCCAACAGATACCTGATCATGTGAGAGAACCCAGCTAAGATCAGCAGAACAGTCTCCCTTCCCCATGGCTAACCTCAGGACCACAAGTATATCAACTGGAAACCAGAAGAACCGCTTGGCTGACCCTTAGAGCCTCATGAGCAATCACTCTAATTGCTTAATGTGGCTTAGTCAGGAGAGATTATTCTGTATCCTTGGCTAGCTGACAACCTAAACATAGACTAATTGAAGGATGAGGGACAAACTTGCTAAGGACTATTTGGAAAGTTGCTAACTACACTGCCAAATGCTTAAGGTAATAGTGATAACTTTAAGTCTCAGATTTAGCATTTGGCACACAATGGTTCAGAATAAACCCTGGAGTAAAACAGACCTGGTTCCAAATTCCTGTTCTACATTTGACTGGCATTTTGAAACTTTGACCCAATTTCCTCTTCTGTAAAACAGGAATAACAATTGATAAGAGGGTCATGGTAAAATAAAATCGGATAACATGTGGTGTATCATATGGTGCCTGGCACGTGGTAAGCCCCCAACAAACAGTATTCTTAGTAATGATGATGAATATGCAAATATCCAAAGGGTATTTCCCCCATACCACCCTGTGGTTGTGGTAGGTCTGGTTGGTACTCTAGGACAGAATGTTGCAATTCATCTAAAAATTTGAAAGAAGAATCACAATGATGCATACACATATGTTCACTTTTGTAGTACTAGGGATCAAACTCAGGGCCTTGCACATACTAGATAAGCACTCTACCACTATACAGCCCCAGCCCTTTTTAATTTTTATTTTAAGATAAGGTCTTGTCAAGTTGGCCAGGCTGGTCTTGAACTCACTATGTAGCCCAGAGCAGGTCTCTAACTTGTGATCGTCCTGCCTCAGACTCCCAAGTAGTCAGAATTACAGGAATGCACCCAGATGACTTTTTTTCTTTAAATAAGGAAGTAACATCTACTGTGCATTATAACTCAAAATCTCTCCTGGGGCAAAATTCTTGGTTAAAAAAGTATTTTGGAGCCAGGCATGGTGGTGTGTGCCTTTAATCCCAGCACTTGGGAGGCAGAGGCAGGTGGATCTCTGTGAGTTCAAGGCCAGTCTGGTCTACATAGTAAGTTCCAGGACAGCTGGGTCTACATGGAAATTATCTCAAAAAGACAAAAGTATTTTGGGTTACCAGTTATGACTTATAATCACAGTACTGAACTCTGGTGCAGTGAGATTAGCCTTATCTTCTAAAACGGAAACCATGCACTGTTGTAGATAGGGACATGAATCTAATTTTGTTTTGAGTGTAATGACTCACCTTGCCTTTTGTTAAACTAGGAAGCAGAGCAATTGACCACAATAATCAAGATGAGGAAAATGATCATCTGCCCATGTCTTATTATGCAAAAGTTTAACTGGACAAGAGATCTTAAAAGGAGACCAGGTTGAAACTTGAGTATTCACTTCCTGGCTCTCAGACAATACTCACTGGCATTTATTCCCAATGGAGAAGAAAAACCAAGATGGAAGGGCTAGGGCAAGATCAGCTGGTAAAATGCTTGTACTATAAACATGAAGACTTGAGTTTGATCCCGTGTTAAAAAAAAAAACAAAACAAAAAACAACTAGGTACAGTGGCCCACTGTACAAGACAAGATGGACTGTGGCATTTGTTGACCAGCCAGTCTAACCAAACCAACAAGCTTCAGATTCAGTGAGAAACCTTCAGTAAAGAGAGAGAGAGAGAGAGAGAGAGAGAGAGAGCTAGGGAAGATACCAGATGTTTACCTTTGGCTTTCCCATGCATGGGCAACATGTGTGTACTCTCTCTGTCTCTCTCCCCTCTCTTACACACACACATACACACACACTAAAAAGCAGAGAGGCAAAGACAACCATGGTGGAGACAGGGAGTAAGGTGGAAATTCTGCCAGGCTGAGAGGACTTCTGTGTCAATGTCTCAGCCGATTTAGGCTGTGTGAGCATTCACTGATTTTGCTAACTCTCCATTTACTTAATTTTAAAAGTAATAAAAATATACTGATGAAATGCTACAATGATAGTCAATATATTATATGCTATTTAAAAAACCCTGAACTATATAATTGATCCTTTCTTCCAAAACTTTTCAGGGATTTTTTTTTTTTAATTTTGCTTCCTCTTGGCATGTCAAAAGTATGTGGTATGGTCTTCGTGTCTGTAAACACCCATGAAACTCTGCACACACAGTCAAGGGATCCACAGTTCCTGGAGCCCATCAGGGAGCTCCATGTGGGTCCAGATTGTGGATTCTGTTTCAGAGAAGTAGCAGATTCTCCAAATCCCATCATCCAGGAATAGATTCTTCCTCAGATCACATGTGGTGTTCCTGACTAAGGTACTTGTGTGTGCTTCAAGGAATCACAGTGAATGATACGGACATTACCACAGAAATTTCACCTGTGAGTAGTCTGCCAGGTAGACTGGCTCCCAATGGGCTACAAAGAAAAACTGCAATCACATCAAGGTTTCTGGGCTAGGCTTTCCCTCAGTTCTGATGATCGCAGGTTTTTAGGCCTTCCCTGCTCTAGCACAACCCCCTGTGGCCTAGCAGTTTGTATGCATCTTGGGCTGGGGAATGGCTGGAATGGTGGGAATCCACATCTAGCATCTGAGATCACCCCTGTTTGTTTATGCAGAGTTCCCTCTGGATTGGTTGGTATTTGATTATTATTGGTTGTTAAATGTTACGGATTTCAACCCTGGTGCAGTGATAGAATCCTAATGTTTCCATTGAATGTCTCCAAACCCAGGGGAAGAGCCATGGTCAGTTGCTATTGCTATGTTGCTATGTCTCTTATACTCTCATTCATTCTCTCTCTCTCTCTCTCTCTCTCTCTCTCTCTCTCTCTCTCTCTCTCTCTCCCCCCTGCACAGATCTAGCCATCACTACTATCAGAGCTTCCCCCATAGCTCCCAATGAATTTTGTCTCAAGTCTGCAGCAGAAACCAATCTGAGATTCTGAATTGCAGTTCAGAATTCCTGAGGGAGAGAGTTTTGTGGCCTAGTGTACTGCAGTGTCCATCTCTGGTCCAGTCAGCTGTAGCTAGAAGGCCGCAGGAACATAGTACAAGCACACTTAGCTTGCCCTTGTGAATGACAAGGGTGGTCATTGTTTGAGGAGGGCACTGTGGTGGGTGGCCTCTGAAATGACCTGCAATGATCCCTGGTAACCACACTTCTATGCCACCCTCTCCCCTCAGTATGGGCTAGATTTGGAGACTTGCTTCTAGGGAATAGATGGTATCAAACGATGAGAGGCCATGTCTAAAATTAGGTTACAAGACTAGGACTTTCATATCACTCTAATTCCTTCTTGTTTATCTTTGTTGGTTCTGATAAAACATGCTGCAATATGTACCATGTGGGGCACAAGTCTATGGGGCAAAGAACTGAGGGTGACCTCTGGTCACAATACACACAGGAGAGAGCTTGCAAGTAGACCCTTCCCACTCAGGCATCAAGATACCTGTAGCCCTGACTGGCACCTTGGTTATAGCCCTTGAGAGGGACTTTGAAACAGTGGTACCCTGCTAAGCCCTGTACAGATTTCTGAGTCACAGAAACTATAGGACAACAGACAATGTTTTAAACCACTTTGACTCTGTCATTCCACAAGCCCACTCCAGACCTACTAAAATTTTTACAAGTTATAGAACCTGTGCATGACTGAACTTTCAGGGACTGAAGAGATTGCTCAGTGGTTAAGAACACTTGCTGCTCTTCCAGAGGATCCAAGTTCAGTTCCCAGCACCCATATCAGGCAGCTCACAACAGTTGGTAACTTCAGTTCCAGGGACCTAATGCCTTTTTCTGGCCGTCGGAGGCACCTGCATGCATGTGTGCAGACACACACACACACACACACACACACACACACACACAATTTTTAAAGAAGACCAAATTTTCACATTTCTGCTACCTACTTACCCGAGTCATTGGTATCTTGGTCTCTTCTTCAGGAAATCTAGAAAATTCTATTTCCCTTACAAAAATGATCCAGAAAAGAACATAAAATACCAAGCAATCTCCATGAGGTAAATGGTTACTTATCTACAAAAAAGTGAACTATTTTCATTTTATTCATCTTAGTCATGATAGTAAAGAACAGTTTTGCATCATGAAGTCAAATAAAAACTGAACTGGAGCTTTCAGATTCAGCATCTCAAGATATATTTGAGTTGATGGAATTGCATTTTTGCAGTTTCCTTCCATAGAAAGGCATCCAGCAACCTTCTGCAATCAATTATTTTGTGGGTGAAGATGCCAGGACACCACACAGGTGGCAATCCATCACAGAGACGGAACCTGAAGATGAAGCTCACAGAGATCATCATCGAGGATTAAAAGATTTCTACCTTCTGGGGACAAAGCCCATGTCAGCAGTTTCATGGGATTTGTTTATTAATTCCAAGCATAAGTGCACAATGACTGTTTGTTCTTCCCTGGGCTGTTGTTTTTCCTCCTACTAGGAGCTGTGAAATGCCACAGTGGAGGGAGATGTTGGATCTCCTACCCCAGTTCACCTCCATCTTTTCTGCCCTGCATCCCAAGGCCACTGCTCAATCCCAGTGCTTGAGTGCCAGTTCAGTTATCTGCCGGTGCGGAGGCTCTGTCATAGACCCCTAGGTTCAGCTTCCCTGCCCCTCTACTGGTTTCATCCATCCTGCCAAGCTTCTTCCTTCCTGAGCCTGGCTGTGGAGTGGGGACAGCTTCCCAAGCCCCCCAGTTTTACTGTCCTAAAGCCAAGCACAACAGAAGGCCTTTCTGTGTTAAAGATGCTGGCATTGCTTGATGAGAAAACAGAGAGGCAGAAAGAATGAGAAATTCAGTGGCTGGATAGCCTTCTCAGAGACAGACAGGCACACAATCCTTCACAAACACTATCCTTCACATAGACACACACACACACACACACACACACACACACACACACACACACACACGCTCCCAAGTTTACTGAGAAGAATCTGCCACTATGTAAAACTGGGGTCATCCAGGGTCTGCTGGGGGGCACCACACTTTATCTCCCACCTTTCCCCCTTCCTATCTCTAAGGATTCTAGTGGGGAATTGTCAGCCTCCCTCTCTCTGTATATTATACAGTCATATGTTAGATTTAGAAGGAGAGTGAAAAGGTTTAGGTTAAAAAAAAAAACAAAAAAAAAAAACAAAAAACCAGAGCCAGACCTTTCAGCAGAACGAACAGGGTTTATTCAGTTCAGCGAAGGTGACAACAGCTTCTCTGAGGGATAGCAAGCTGTGTGTCCGTGGGAGGGGTGGAGGTGAATTTTGTATTACTGGAAACAAAGGAGGCATACACAGCTATGAAGTCCGAGTAAAGGTGTCTTTGGGTCCTTTTCCTAGAGTTTCTTGTTTGAGCAGAGCAGAGAAGCTGTTTATCTTGGATGTGGCTAGTTTGGTAACAGTTTGCTCCACAAGGACAGCAGAGAGACATCCTGGCAAGAGGAGTGGGTTTTCTGACTCTTCTGCAGCTGTGGCTCTCCATCAGGCCCAAGACAGGGATGTGGCTACAGTAACAGTGGGGCTAGGGTGAGATATTTTTCTCAGGGAACTTGTGGTATCTATCAATATATAACCATGATCCATTGTGAATTTATCGTTAGGTGATGGCATCATTGTGTGAACATCATAAGGTACACTCACACAAGCTATCTACAATGCTTCTAGGTATCCTAGCTTCATTTTGGTTACTGTGTTAAAATACCCCCAACAAAACTCAACTTAAGGGAGCAAGAGTTTATTTGGGTTACAATTTCATCATTATGGAAGTCAAGGCAGAAACACAGAGCAGCTAGTCATAGCACATCCAAGAGCAGAGAGAGAAATTAATGCATGCATGCCTAGTACTCACCTAGCTATCTCTACTCTTTTTTTAATTTAGATTGTTTTTATTGAGCTTTTAAAATTTCATACAATATTTCCCATTCACATCCAGACCCCTCCTCCCATCCATGCACCCCCCCAAAACCTTACACACTCTGCCCTACATGCTGAGTCCTATTCATTCAGGCATTTGTACCCAAATGTCTTTCAGTGCAAATGCGTCCATTGGAGTCTAGTCAGCCCATTTAGTGGTCGTATGCAACTCACACTCATCCTCACCTAGCAGCAACCAGTCTCAAATAGTTCTTGATTTAGTGCTGACCTGCCACCTATTTCTCACCTCCCCTTTGGGCCCTTGTTTGATTGAGTTGATGTGGGTCCTGTGTTGGATGCTACTGCTGCAGCGGGTACACATGAGCAAATCTCCATTGGCCTGGAAACCTCCACTTCATTCATTCATGAACCAGCCCTGGCTCTTACAATCTTTCCACCTCCTTTTCCATAATAGTCCCTGAGCCGTGGGTGGGTGAGGTTCCATGTAGGAATCCATCGTACACTCTACAGTCTCTTATTCTCTAAAACCTGGTCAGTTGAGGACTTCTGTGTGTAACACGCTCTGATGTACATGGAAGCCTCACTGGTGAGAGTTGAGGGGTGTATTAGCTGTCTCTCTACCCCTTATTCCATGAGCCTTGGTTGTAGAGATTTGACTGCAGATGTGTCACCTAGTACTGAGCATCCCCCAGGTGCAAGTTCTCTATGCCTGATCAGATGTTCAACTCTGCAGGAGCCTCCTTTTGTTACAAAAAGAAACTTCTTTGATGAGTGCTGTATGGCATGTTTGTCGCTCTAAGGGAGGTATCTTTTATCTCACACTGTGTTCCCTTCCAAGACGTTCCTAGGTATACATATGCATTAATGTTCAGACACTCTACGGGCATTTCTCATAGGGTTTCCAGAGCATCACTTTTCCCTCTAGGTTTCCTGCCCCCTGAGATTCACTCATCTTTACTCTTTTTTTCTTCCATCTGGCCTCCCTCCTCCCTCCCTTCCCAGTACCAGTGCTCTCACCATTCCCACCCTCCCCTCAATGCCTCCCAACTCCCGCCATCCTTCCATTCCTGAGTCCCCTTGGCCCCCCCGCCACACTATGGTCTCTTGCGTGTCCCTCCCTCCTCTCCTCCCTGCCAATTACAATTTTTCAACCTCCCTCAGGTAGCATCTGTTCCCTGCTATCTCCCTTCCATGTTGTTTCTTTTCCTTTACCTTCATGTATCCTTTGCCTTTACCTGGCTCCTGGTGTTACTTTGGAATTTACATCCTCACATATAAGGAATTGGTGCTACAGTACACAAATGAGGGAAAACATACATCACTTGCTTTTCTGCATTTGTGTTACTGCACTTAGTATAACACTCTCTAGCTCCATCCATTTACCTGAAAATTTCATATTTTCATATTTTCTTACTGCTGAATAGAACTCCATTGAGTAGATGTACCACATTTTCATTAATCATTCATCAGTTGAGGGACATTTAGGTTGTTTCCATTTCTTAGCTATTGTGAAGAAAGCAGCAACAAACATGGATGCACAAACATCTCTGCAGATGAGTCTTTTGGGATATGCCAAGGAGTGGTATCACTGGATCATATGGTAGGTTCATTTTTAGTTTTTTGAGGGTTCTCCACACTGTTTTCCATAGTGGTTGCACAAGTTTGCATTCCCACCAGCAATGAATGAGCATTCTCTTTCTCCACATCCTCTCCAAGCATTTTGGGGTCTTTCATTCTCTTGATCTTGGCCAATCTGACTGGAGTAAGATGAAATCTTAAAGTGGTTTTGATTTGCATTTCTTTAATTACTAAGGATGTTCAGCACTTTTTAAGGTGCTTCTTAGCCATTTTTATTTCTTCACTTGAGAACTCTCTGTTTAGGTCTACCGCCTGCCTTTTTATTGGGTCATTTATCTTCTTATTTCTTTCTTTTTTGAGTTCTTTGTATATTCCGGATATTAATTCTCTGTCAGATGTGTCTCTGGTGAAGATTTTCTCCCACTCAGTGGGTTTCCTCTTCCCTTCCTTAGTTATTTCTTTTGCTGTACAGAAACTTTATAATTTAGTGAGGTCCCACTCATTGACTGTTGACCTTAGTGCAGCTGGTGTCGGGTTTAGAAAATCCTTCCCTATGCCTATATCTTGGAGGGTGCTGCCTGTGTTGTCTTCTAGCAGTTTCCAAGTTTCGGGTTTTATATTGAGGTCTTTGATCCATTTGGAGTTGACTTTTGTGCAAGGTGAGAGATAAGGATCAAGTTTCATTTTTCTGCAGGTGGGGATCCAGTTTTACCAGCACCACTTGCTGAAGATGCTATCTTTCCTCCATTGCGTGTTCTTAGCACCTCTGTTGAATATCAGGTGGCTGAAATTACATGAACTTATGTTTGGGCCTTCTCTTTTGTTCCATTGATCTACATGTCTATTTTTGTGCCAGTAGCATGCTGTTTTTATGACTATAGCTCTGTAATATAATCTGAGATCATAAACATGTATGGTGATCCCTCCAGCATTGTTCTTTTTGCCCAAGATTGTTTTGGCTATCTGAAGTCTTTTATGATTCCATATGAATTTTAAGATAATTTTGTCAAGCTCTGTGAAGAATGTCATGGGTATTTTGATTGGCATTGTATTGAATTTATAAATTTCTTTTGGCAAGATGGCCATTTTCTCAATATTGACTCTACCAATCCATGAGCACAGTAGATCTTTCCATCTCCTAGTGTCTTCCTCTACCTCTTTCTTTGGAGTTTTGAAATTTTCATTGCAGAGATCTTTAATGTTTTTGGTTAGGTTTGTTTCTAAATGTTTTATTGTTTTTGAGGCTATTGAGAATGGGAGGGTTTCCTCAAGTGCTTTTTCTGATTGCTTGTTATTGGTATATAGAAAGGCTACTGATTTTTGTAAACTGATTTTGTATCCTGCCACTTTACTGAAAGCATTAATCAATTCTCACAGTTTTCTAGTGGAATTTTTGGGATCTTGTAAGTTTAATATCATATCATCTGCAAACAGGGATAGTTTGGCCTCTTCTTTTCCAATTGGTACACCTTTAATTTCCTTCTCTTTTCTTATTGCTCTAGCAAGGGTTTCAAGCACTATAATGAAAAGGAGAGGAGACAGTGGAAAGTCCTGTCTGGTTCCTGATTTTAATGGGAATGCTTCCAGTCTTCCTCCATTTAGGATGATGTTCTTTACCTGGTTTGGGTATTAGAGTGACACTGGCTTCATAGAAGGAGTTTTGGAGTTCTCCCTCCGTTTCTATCTTTTTGAATAATTTAAGCAGTATTGGTTGTAGATTTTCTTGGGAAGTCTGGTAGAATTTTGCTGTGAATCCATCTGGGCCTGGGCTTTTTTCAGTTGGGAGGTTTTATATTACTGTTTCAATTTCCTTATTTGTTATAGGTCTGTTTAGGCTGTTGATCTCCTCTTGGTTTAACTTTGGTGGTGGCCATAATTTTAGGAATTCATCAATTTCTTTTAGGTTTTCAAATTTAATGGTGTATAGATATTTAAAGTACTCCTTTACAATATTTTGGATTTTGGGCATCTGTTGTGATGTTTCCTCTTTTATCTCTGATTTTTAAATTTGGACTTGCTCTTTCTTTCTTTTGGTTAACTGGGCTAAAGGTCTGTCTATCTTGTTTAACCTTTCAAAGAATCAGCTCTTAGATTCATTAATTTTTTTGTATTACTTTGTTTCTATTTCATTAATTTCTGCTCCGAGTTTTGTTATTTCTTCTCATCTACTAGGATCAGGGTTGGTTTGTTCTAGCCTTTCCAGAGTCTAGAGTTGTGTTGTCAAGACATTTACATGTGCTCTTCCTGATTTTTTAATGTAGGCGCTAAGAGCTATAAACTTATCTCTTAGGACCACTTTTAGGGAGTCCCAGAGGTTTTGTTGTGTTGTGTTCTTGTTTTCATTTTGTTCCAGGAATACTTTTATTTCTTTCTTGATGTCTTCTTTGACCCATTCATGATTCAGGAGAGTGTTGTTTAATCTCCATGAGTTCATGTATTTATTAGAGCTTCTTTTGCTGTTGATTATAAGCTTTATTGCACTGTGGTCTGATAAAAAGCATAGAATTATTTCAATTTTTTTGTATTTGTTGAGATTTGTTTTGTGCCCCAGAATGTGGTCAATATTAGAATAAGTTGCATGAGCTGCTGAGTAGAAAGCATATTCTTTGTTGGTTGGGTGGAATATTCTGCATATATCTGTTAGGTCCATTGCATATAGTATGTCATTTAATTCACATGTCTCCCTATTTTTTGTTCAGTTGACCTTTCTATTGAAAAAAGTGGGGTATTAAAAGTTGCCCACTATCACTGAGTTGGTACCAATCTCTGTTTTATAGTCTTAGGTTACTGATTTTATGAAATTGGGTGTGCCAGAATTTGGTGCATGAATGTTCATGATTATAATATCTTCTTGGTCAATTGTTCCTTTGATTAGAATGAAATAACCCTCCTTATCTCTTCTGATGAGTTTTAATTTGAAGTCTATTTTGTCAGCTATTAAAATTGCAACACCTGCTTGGTTCTTAGGGCCATTTGCTTAGAATGTTTTTTTCCATCCTTTCACTCTAAGATAGTGTCTGTCCTCAGAAGTGAGGTGAGTTTCTTGAAAACAACAAAAAGATCCATTGTACCAGCCTGTGTCTTTTGGCAGGGGAGTTGAGGCCATTGGTATTTAGTGTTATTATTGAAAGGTGTGGATTGTGTACTGCCATTTTAATTTATTTGTGTTTGTGGCCCTATTTTGTGTTTACATTGATATACCTTTATTTTCTTTCTGTAGCCTTTTGGTCATACTCATTCCTTTCTTCAGTTCTTTGTATTGATTCAAGTATTCTCTTGCTGGTTTGGAAGCCATGAATTCTTTCAGCCTATTTGTGTCATGGAAAAATTTCTGTCCCCCTTTGACCTTGATAAATAGTTTTTCTGGATAAAGTATTTGGGATTGGGTTCCATGGTTGTTTAGAACTGGGAATACTTTGTCCCAGGCTCTTCTGGCTTTCATAGTTTGCATTGAAAAGTCAGCAGTAATTCTGATGGGGTTTCATTTATCTGTAACTTGTTGCTTTTCTTTAGCAGCTTTCAGTACCCTCTTTTCATTCTGTACATTTAGTGTTTTTATATTGTGGGGACTTTCCATTCTGATCATGTCTTAATGGTAATCTCTGTGCTTCTTGAATCTCTATAGTATATCTTTCCCTAATTTAGGGAAGTTTTCTTTTATAATCCTATTGAAGATCTGTTCAATGCCATTGGTTTGATCGTCTTCTCCTTCCTGTATGCCTATAATACATAGATTTGGTCATTTCATGTTGTCCCACATTTCCTGAGTATTCCATTCCTGTGGGGTTTTTTATTTTGTTTTGTTTTTTTGAATTCTGCATAGTCTTTGCTTTAGGAGTCCAGATCTTCAACTTTATCCTCCAGTCTTGATATTCTGTTTTCCATTTCATTCATTCTGCTTGTGAGACTTTCTCCTGTTGTTTCTACTTGTTTTATTGAGTCTTTCAGTCCCATGTTCATTTACATTTTGGTTTTCTTCACTATTTCTATCTCTTTAGTGAATTCACTTTTCAAATTATGAATTATTTTTGATATTTCATTAAGCTGCATATTGTATATTCTTGAGCTTACATCAAAAGTTTATGCCTTTCCTCTTTGAGTTGAGTTGTTTGTTTTCTTGCAATTCTTTGATCATGTTCATTCTTGTTCTTTTAAATTTTGTGCCCTGGGATTCTACAGGGTGGTTCTCAATGTTATGCCCTTCTTGGGGACATATTTTCCTGGTTTTTCATATTGTCTGTGTTTTTGCATTGTCTTCTGGGCATATGGATGTTCTTTGTCAGTTATGTGTTCAACAGGAACTTCTACTCTGCTTTTGTTTATTTTAATTTTGGTTCAGAGTCCTGGCTGAGAAGGTCTGTCTGCCTGATCCGGAGGCTCGGGGTTTGGCTGTAAGGGGGCTGCCTGGGTGAGAATTTAGGGATCTATGGAAGGGTGACTGGTTAATCTGGTTTGGGAAGGTAGTCTAGGGATTTGGAGTTAAGGAGTAATAACAAGCCTGTGATAAAGTCCTGCAGAGACGGACAGTGATGGGAGGAATAGGGTAGCTAGTCCTCCTGTGGAGAATGGGTTGGAGCCAAGCTCTTTCTCTACTCTTACACAGTCCAGGGCCCCAAACCAGGGGCTTGTGCCTCCCACTTTCAGACTGAGTCTTCCCACATCAGTTAAGGCAGTCATGACAATCCCCTACAGACATGTTCACAGGCCAACCAGACCTAGACAGTCCCTCATTCAGACTCTCTTCCCATGTGATTCTAGATTGTGTCAAGTTGGCAAAACTAACCATCACACTAGACAATATAATCTTATGTGACCATCATCATATAAGCAGCCCAGCATTGTCTTAAAGGTCCTTATGTAATATGTGGCTCTGTGTATATACCCAAGTGTGTGTATATATGCACAACATGAACACACATATATTTGGTTTTGTTTCCAGAATCATCACCTCCAATTCCCAATGAAATAAACCAAATAAAGAATTTTCTAGTAACAACCAAACAGAAAGAAGTTTGCCTCATACTGTAAACTCAATACTATACAAGAAAAAAAAGTTTCTAAAATGGCATACTGCAGCTCTTACATCACCTTCTGCCGGAAGTGATACAAAGGCAGGAGAAAGTGGCACAGCCCAGAGAACTCTCAGTAATGCCCTTGATATGAATGGAAGCAGATACCACACTTTGAGAAAAGTCAAAGTCATCTCTGCAAGACTCTACCTATTATTTCAATATCACAGTTGAGCCAGAAAAGTCAACAGGTATTATTATTTGCCAAGACTGCTGAGTCTAGGGTCTGATATGAAGCCTGAGGATATGCCCCTTCACAAGGGAAGAGGGGTATTCTAGTTTCATTTCTGTTGCTGTGATAAGACATTCTGACCAAATGCAACTTGGCAGAGGAAAAGGTTTATTTGACTCACACTTCCATGTCACAGTCTATCATTGAGGGAAATCACGTCTAAGAACTCAAAGCTGTTTCTGGAGAGATGTGAACAGATAGGGACCCAACAACAAGCCAAATGATACCACCAAAGTCCAACTTGGTAAACCAAGGAGTTTTATTGGGGTTACTAACAGGAATATGGGTTAGGGGTTACTTACGGGAGCAGAAATGACTCAAAGACAGCTACATCACCAAAGCCAATGCCAGCGTTGGTGACAGCTCATTTAAATGGGAAACCTGGAGCACACTGCACAACTTGCAGGCAGCACAACAGACTGGAGAGTATCTCTTTCTCTGCTGCTTTCAGGCAGCTTGGCTAGTCTAAGCCTCTTCTAGGCAGCTCACCTTGTCTGAGAGTCTTTCAGCAGTCCTTAGGGCTTAATACATTTTGGGGTTGGAAGAAGGCTAGTGAATCTGTTCAGTTTCAGGAACATTCTGAATCTATTGATGTTTATTTCCAGAGCTTGACAAGCTTCCCTGCAGGATGGAATGCTTTCACCTCCTCTTAGAACATCCTGTTCTTTATATCCCTTTAAAACATCATGCCCTCTCAGGCTCAGGAAACATTGTAGAAGAGGGGGTGGAAAGAACTTAAGAGCTAGAGGAAGGTCGGTAGACTGTTGTGTAGCAATTTCTGCCCAGATGAGACAGTCCACCCTGGATGAACGCTCTGAAGACACAGGATGTTAAAAGGAAGGTAACAAGAGGCTGTTTTAAGGGGTGAAACATTTCATCCTACAGGTGAGCCCAGCAAGATCAGGAAGTAAACAACTCTGTAATTGATTCAGGAAGTCCCTGAAACTGACCCCATTCACTAGGCCCCTCCCTCTCAAGCATATACAAGCCCTAAGACAAGCTGAGCTGTGTAGAAGAAGAGGTTCAAACCAGACAAGCTGCCTGGAAGACGCAGAAATCAGCTGAGCTGCCTGGAAGAGACACTGTCCAACCTGTTGAGCTGCCTGCAGATTGTGCAGTGTGCTCCAGGTTTCCAGTTTTCATGACCCATCACCCATGTTGGGGTGGGATTTGGGTGATGCATCTATTTTTGAGTCATTTCTGCCCCGCGAGAAACCCCTTACCCAAATTCCAGTAAGCAACCCCAATAAAACTCATTGATTCATTCACCAAGTTGGACTTTGGTGATATCCTTACTTTGGTCTGTTGTTGATTCCCTATCTAGGTGAGTAGAAATTTGTTCATATCTCCCAGGAACAGTGTCACACAACACACAAACAGGAAGCTGAAGCAGAAACTATGGAGGAATACATCTTGCTGGCTCACTTGCAAAATCATGTTTAGATAGCTTTTGTATACAGCCTAGGCCTATCTGCTCAGGAAATGGTGTTGCTCATGATGGGCTGGGCCCTCCTACATCAGTTAACAACCAAGACAACTGCCTATAGATATGACCACATTTCAGTCTGATCCAGGAAAACCCTTAATTGCGTGTCCCTTCTCAGGTGTCTCTAGGCTCTGCCAAGTTGACAGTTAAAGCTAACTAGGACAAGGAGATTTCTTAAACTAGACATTATTAACATCTTAGATAAGAGGATGAATCTAACTTATGCCAAAGGCTACAGAGTGTTGGCTGAGCTCTTTTCAAGTTCTTGCCCTTGGGCTATAAGAAGAGTGGGTAGAAAGTAATCTCCAAGTCTCAAAATGTGTCTCTGGAAGGGTATTAGACAAGGACTGAAAGATGTCAATAAGAATCCATCTTTTTTTCTGCCAGAGCACAAAGAATTGAGCCAAGCTGTCCAGATGAAGCATGAGTGTGTTCAACAAGCATCTGCAGGGGAAGAAATGAAAGTGAAGACTAACCGAGCAAAGCAGGCATCAAGAGATGGAGGACTGGGAGGAAAAGCAGCCGGGAACTCTCAGAAGAGTTCTCTGCAATGGCTTCAAGCTACAGAGGAAATCACCAAGAACATGAATTCAATGAGACACAACCAAACGCAAAATGAAGCAAAGGCAAAATACTTCAGTGATGAAACTCAATAAACCAAAAGGAAAGCAGAGTCAAGGACAAAAGAACTATTGCTATGCTCATTTCTTGAAGATCCTAGAACAACTTCTACAGCTTTACAAGGCAAAGCAAGTATAGATTCTTTGATAATAAAGACAATAGGATACATCTAAAATTGGATTTTATTTTTATGTGTAAGAGTGTTTTGCCTACATGTATTTAAGTGCACCCGTGTTGTGCATACATTGCCCATGGAGGCCAGAAGATCCCCTGTAATTGGAATTTCAGACATTAGATGACACGTGGTGCTGGGAACCAAACCTGGGTCCTCTGTAAAAACAGGCAAGTGCTTTTAACCACTGAGCCATCTCTCTAGCCCCATAATTTTTTAAAAAAATTAATGTGTTAATTGTACATATTAATGGGGCTTGTTGCATTTCAACATGCACATACAAGTGTGTACTGATCAAATCTACTTTTTTACTTTTTCTTTTTATATTTTTTTGCTCAGTGTTTCCCCGAAGCCCCAGCTGGCCTTGAACTAGCTATGTAGAGCTGGCTGGCCTCCATCTCACAAAGATTTGCCTGCTTCTGCCTCCTGAGTGCTGGGTTTGAAGTCAGGTGCCATCATACCTGGTCCAGCCCCAAATCTACGTTATTTTTTTTGCCAAGGAAAGCTAATCCACATGTGAATTAACATATTATTAGAAAAGTCAAACAATGCAATTTTTATACCAACAGATAAAAAATTTTCCCAATTTCATATATGCATAAATTACTCATAACTTCATATATGAATTGAAATATATACTGAAATAAAACATTTTACTAATAGAAAACATGTTATGGAAGTGGAAAAATTCTAAGAAATCAACAAAAAAATCTATTAGCCATAATAAGTAATTTAACTATGTCTCAAAAAGCAATATAAATATAAAAATGTACATGCATTAGCCACAAACATTTAAAGCTAGCAAGAACAGTACCAAATTGACATTTTAAAGCTTGCTCAAACTTGATACATATATAGGAGTTCTTTGGAAGCAAACAAAAATGTCTTAAGATCACAGTTAAGAAAGGCATTAAGGGGAAAGCCATAGTGAAAGTATTTAAAATGAACCAGTATGTATAATGATAGCAAGATTTGGGTTTGCCAAGCAGGAGAGTGAGCTGCCCTCTAGTTCCAGTCCTCAGTAGTTGATATGTGGGAGGCTGTAAGTAGGAGAGGTATATACAGCTGGGATTCTCTTTCAGTTCAATTTTGTGTGTGTGTGTGTGTGTGTGTTGCTATGAAACAGGGCCTTGCACATGTCAGGCAGGTGTTGTAACGCTAAGCTACACCCCTGGCCTTTGGTTTTTTGAGACAGGGTCTTACTATGTAACGGAGCCTGGCCTTCAATTCGCTGTGTAGCCCTTGATGGCCTCAAACATGTAATCCTCCTGCCTTAGCCTCTCTAGTGCTATGGTTATAGGCATATGCCACTGCACTCGGCATCAGTGCAGTCTAAGATACCCATGAAGCAGCTGCTAAGGGTTTATGGTTTGTTTAAGCAAAAACTCATGTTGAGCCTTTATCTCTCCATGGGAACTGGAAGATGGGACTTACTGGGATGTATTTGGGTCACGGGTGTGGAGTTTCATGAATGAATTAATGCCTTTCTTACAAAAATAGTTTCTTATTGTTATGGAACTGCATTAATTATTGCAATTTACTGGGATGTATTTGGGTCATGGGTGTGGAGTTTCATGAATGAATTAATGCCCTTCTTACAAAAATAGTTTCTTATTGTTATGGAACTGCATTAATTATTGCAAGTTGTTATAAAGCAAAGTTGTCCCTCATGCTCTCCCACATGCCCCCACTTGCCCTTTTGTTTTCCACATGAGTTTAGGAAGTATGAGACCCCCCCACCAAAAGCCAAGCAAATAACATGGCCATGTTGTTAAGCTGTCCAGGCTCCTGAGCCATGATGCAAATTAAACCTCTATTCTTCATACATTACCCAGTTCCAGGTATTCTGTTATAACCACACAAAACATACTGAGAGAGCATCCTAATGACAATATTGAGTAGGAAGTTGGATACTAGAGGAGACTAGAGGTTGGAAGACAGATCTAGGCTGAAGATACACATTTAGGTCATCAATATATAGATGGTAGCTACAGCTTGAGATCAGATGAGATCACTCAAAGTGTGAATGTGGAGAAGAAAGTGGAGAAATATATGCCCTGGTCTACTCTAATATTGAGAAATCAGAACTAGGCATGAGTAATCATAGCTATAATCCAGTACTCAGGAGGTCAGGCAGGAGAACTGTGAGTTGGAGGAGAGCCTGGGATATTTTAACAAGTTTTAGGCCAGATTGGGTGGCATAGCGCGTGCACGCACACACAAAGAAAGCAGGGAGGAAACGAGACTGGAGTAAAGAGTTAGGAAGGAGGGAGGAGGGCCAGGAGAGGGTACTATTTGAGAATTCAAATGAAGGACTTCTGTCTGTGATGAGTAAGAGGTCAACTACCAAATGGAGTTGAACAATCAAAGGAAGATGAGTCCCAAGGCTCGTCCATCACTGGTTCCTAGCAATGTAGATGCCAGGGTTAAGTGTAGTGAGTAAAACTGTATAGCTGGTTGAGGGGGCTTAAGAGAAACAGTTGGAATTGGAACAGCATGAAGAGACAGAATTTCTAAAAGTTTTACTGCAAAAGGCAAAGAAATGGGGTGGTAGCTGGCTAGAATGCTGAGGGTAAGAACATGTCTGTCAATCTCTGACCAGGAGGAAAGGTAACCTTAAGAAAAACCCCAGATGCTGAGCTTGTTTCCTTTTCTGCCAAAAAAGGATGCCATTCATTAAATTATTCCTTCATTTAACAAACATTTATTGATTGCTTACTATGTGCCAAAAGCCAGGAGTGCAGAGATCAATATCTGACTTGTCTTTTCAAAGCCCATAGTCTAACAGCAGTCTACTAGATGGGAAACAAATGGTTAGAATACTTAGAGGTAGATGCCATGTGCATGTTGTAGGGCCAAAGAAGAATCACATCCAGCTGGATGGGGCTGGGAAGGTCTCATCAACACATAAGATCACTATGGCTGAGAGTGAAATCAGTCACTGATGAGGGTGGTGTGAGTTCAGTCCAAAGAGAACCAAGATTCTGGTGAGGATTCTGGAAAGCACCAAGAAAGAAGAGGTAAGTGAAGAGAGATGAGAAAGGAGCAGAGCTAGTGGTAGATGGAGAATCAGAAAAGTGCTATGAACATTTGCAAAATACCTGACATACTACTTTTATGACCCTGCCTTTCATGCTGCTTCCTAGCCAATTACTGCCCCTTGTGCGGTGCAGATGTGACTTAGTCTGTCTCCCAAAACTTCTGTAAGCAGCCACCATCCATCAGCTGGGCTTGGCCCCTGAGGTGAAACCAATTGGTTGTCTTCTGCCCTAACATAGATACCAGCAATTTGCTAACTACAAAATACTTGCCCAAAATGCAATGTTTTATTAGCATGGATAAGAAAACCAAAAATAAAACACAGTCTGATATAGATATTTCAGAATTTGAAGTACATTTTGGTGATATGAACATAACACAGATATACAACTCACCTAAGAGACTCATAATCTCTTTAAATCAGATGCTCATTCCTAAGAATCATTTGCACACACAATTTAGCTGAGTTAATAATATTTCCACAACTTGTAGGAGTTTGGGTGGTTTTAGAAGAAAGAAAGAGTTATCCTATTTATTGTTAGAGTCCAGGTCTGCAGACGACCCTCTCCCAGCGTGAAAAAGCCTCACAAGAAAGGCCATGAGGGCCCCCTTGCAAAACAGGAACTGGCCAGACAGCTACATTTAGTGCTGTCTCAGCACAAAGCTGTTCCCCACATAATTTTGGAAGATAAACAGGTCCCTGCACCAGACCCACTGATGTAGGAGCTGTCTCAGTTCAAGCTACTTCCCTTGAAACTGTAAAGATCATTTTTGCCACCTTCCACATTCCCCAACCCCCATATAAGAACTTCCTCAGCAGTCAGAAGGCTGCTGGTTGCTTTCTTTGTACAGTGCCACTTCCCAGTATATCAGAAGTTAATTGATGTCTGCTTTCTGTTGCTATGATAAAACACTCTGCTCAAACTGACTGCCCTTGCAGAGGACCCGGGTTTGATTGCCAGCATCCACATGGCAGCTACGAACTGTCCTAACTCCAGTTCCAGGGGAATCCAAAGCCCTCTGCAGCATTGCACGATATGGGTGCACTCACATATATGCAGACAATGTACTTATACACATAAAAAAATAAATAAAAAACAAAACAACCTTTTGTTGTCTGCAAGAAACTCATCTCACTTTCAAGGACAGGCACTGCCTTACGGTGAAAGGATGGAAAAAATATACTAAGTGAATGGTACTAAGAAAAAAGCAGGTGTAGAAATTCTAATATCTGACAAAATAGACTTTAAACTAAAACCAATCAGAAGAGGCAAAGAAGGCCACTTCATTCTGATCAAAGGAACAATAAACCAAGAAGATATTATAATCATGAACATATATTCAGCAAACCAAACTCTGGTGCACCAAACTTCATAAAAAGAGTACTACAGGACTTTAAGACTCAGATTAATCCCAACTCATTAATAGTAGGGGACTTCAGTACCCCATATCTACAGAGTGTTCCACCCAAGCACCAAAGAGTATACTTTCTATTCAGTGCCCCGTGGAACCTTCTCCAAAATTGACCATGTACTGGGGCGCAAAACAAACCTCAAGAAATACAAAAAGATTGAAATAATTCCATGCATTCTATCAGACCACAATGCAATAAAGCTTACAATCAACACCCGAAGAAGCCAAAATCACCACACGAACGCATGGAAATTAAACAACACACTCCTGAATGATGAGTGGGTCAAAGGAGAAATTAAGAAAGAAATAAAAGTATTCCTGGAACTAAATGAAAAGGACAATACAACACAACAAAACCTCTGGGACATGCTGAAAGCGGTCCTTAGAGGGAAGTTTATAGCTCTAAGTGTCTACATTAAAAAATCAGAAAGAACACAAATAAATGACTTAACATTGCAAATCAAGACACTTGAAAAACAAATGAAACCCAAACCCAGCAGACAAGAAGAAATGACAAAAATCAGAGAAAAAATTAACGAAACCAAAGGAAAAAAAATACAAAGAATCAAGGAATCCAAGAGCTGTTTCTTTGAGAAGATAAACAAGATTGATAGGCTGCTAGCCCAGTTAACCAAAAGAAAGAAAGAGCACCTCCAAATGAACAAAATCAGGGATGAAAGGGGAAACATCACAAAAGACACCAAGGAGATCCAGAACATTATAAGGGAATACTTTAAAAGCCTATATGTGCGCCAGGTGTGGTGGAGCACCCCTTTAATCCCAGCATGTGGGAGGCAGAGGCAGGCGGATCTCTATGAGTTCAAGGCCTGGTCTACATAAGTGAGTTCCAGGACAGCTGGGGCTACAGGGAGACCCTGTCTCAAAAAGACCAAAAGATTAATTAATTAATTAAAAAAATAATTGTC
>NW_008340065.1:2854344-2854813 GCF_000622305.1 Nannospalax galili
TACTGAAGGGAACATACCTCAACATAATTAAAGCCATATACAACAAACCCACAGCCAACATCATTCTAAATGGAGCAAAACTGGAAGAATTCCCATTGAGACAAGGAACCAGACAAGGATGTCCACTATCTCCAGTCCTTTTCAACATAGTGCTTGAAACAATTACAAGAGCAATAAGACAAGAGAAGGAAATTAAAAGAGTAATAATAGGAAGAGATAAAATTATCCTTTTTGGAGATGATATGATATTTTATCTAAGAGACACCACAAATTCCACCAGAAAATTCCCAGAAATTATTAACAAGTTCAGTAAAGTAATAGGTTACAAAATTAACCTAAAAAAGTCTGTAACCTTTCTATATACCAATAACGAGCAATCAGAGAAAGATCACATGGAAACACTCCTCTTCACAATAGCTGCAAAAAAAAAAAAATCTCGGAAAAAAACAGACCAAAACCATAAAAAAAC
>NW_008340065.1:2854955-2859287 GCF_000622305.1 Nannospalax galili
GATTACTATACCAGATATTACTAAACCAGAGCTATAGTCATAAAAACAGCATGGTACTGGCACAAAAATAGACCCATAGATCAATGGAACAAAACTGAAGACCCAAATATGAGTACATTCAATTTCAGCCACCTGATATTTGACAAAGGGGCCAAGAATATTCACTGGAGGAAAGACAGCATGTTCAGCAAATGGTGCTGGCAAAACTGGATCTCCACCTGTAGAAGAATCAAATTAACTCCTTTCTTTGACCGTGCACAAAAGTCAACTTCAAATGGATCAAAGACCTCAACGTGAAGCCTGAAACTCTGAAACTGTTAGAAGAAAACATTGGCAATAACCTATAAGATATAGGTGTAGGAAAGGATTTTCTAAACCGGACATCAACCGCCCAGGAAACAGGTCAAGAATCAACAAATGGGACCTCATTAAACCAAAACCAAAACAACAACAACAACAACAAAAAAAAACACTCTGCTCAAAACTAACTTGGGGAGGAGAGTTCATTTGGCTTATAGGTCCTGATCACAGTTTATCCTTGAGGGAAGCTAGCACAGGAACTCAGGGCAGGAATCTGGAAGGTCAGGTCGAAACTGAAACAGTCTGCAGAGGAATGCTTCTTACTGCTTGGCCCTGGCCTGTGCTCAGCCTGCTTTTTTATACAACCCAGGACCACCTGCCCAGGGGTGGCACCACCCACAGTGGGCTGGGCCCTCCCATATCACTCAGCAATCAAGAAAATGCCTCACAAACATGCTCACAGGCCAATCTGATAGAAGAAATTCCCCAGTTGAAGTTCCCTCTTCCTAGGTGTGTCAAGTTGACAAGTGAAGGCAGCCATGACAATTGGTGCTAAGAAAGGAAGTTTAGTTTCTGTTTGTTTTGATAGGGAAGGAAAATCCAAGTAGAAGCTGGGAGCTATTGTTTAAATTCTTGGATGCTGCTACATTCTTATGGTCATGTTGCTGAACATAAGGACCTGAAGCCAGGCTCATTAAAATATTTGTTAAAATATGTATTTAGTAGTTGATACTAAATGTGTGGACCTAACTGCATTTCTGCCAAAATTTGTTTGTGAAAGGTGTGTTTCTCTTTCAGTTTTAGAAAGTACTAGACACTAATTTTAAGCATTCACATTCAGAAAATGGCATCTCTTTTTTTTAAAAAAAAAAACAAAACAAAACAAACAAAATCTTGCAACAAAGCTGGGCCTAGTTGCTCACACCTTTAATATCAGCACTTGGAAGGCAAAGACAGGTTGGTATCTGTAAGATCGAGGCCAGCCTGGTCTACACAGTGAGTTCCAGGCCAGCTGTGACTACAGGGAAACCCTGTCTCAAAAAGACAAAAACAAAACAAACAAAAAACAAAAAACCCTCCCCCAAACAGCAAAAAATTAGCAACAACCCACCCTCTTGCTTTTATGACAGAATAAATGCAACTGATCTTCTTTTAAAAACTATTGGCCTACTACACACGTGCCTGGCTGTGAATGTGAGCAGCAAAGTGGTCTTAAAGCCACTGGCAGCAATTTGGATTCAAGCAGATCTGTATTCAAATCCTGACTCTAGTGCCTATTGACTGCACAACCTTCAGCATATTGCTTAATTATTTTCAGTCTTAATTTTGCTGTTTGTAAAATAGAGACATTAAATGCATTTGTCATGGAATTAGGAAGATATAAAAAATTAAAAAGCAGCACAGTCCTTCACACATTTTATATTCAATGTTGGTGTTGTGTTTATTATAGTCAGGGCTGATTCTCTAAAAGCTTTGATGTTTGGAATACTTTATAAACATGGGATTTGATTAACAGGTTACAAATCTTTTTTTTAACTTTTACAAAAATTTTATTGCAAATTTCATACATGTATATAAGGTGTTTTGATCAAATCCATGCCCACTCCCTCTCCTCCAACATTCCCCGCTCTGAAGAGGTAACCCTGAAATCATTTAAGGATTAGATACAAGCTCCCAAATACTTTTGACATTTTTGGCCTTTGGAACAGAGTATGTTGCTAACAGGCTCAAGGATGTAGCTAAGAAACTGGCTACATTTCTTTGTGGTCTTTACCCTAACTGCCTAGCCAATTCCTATCTCCTATTCTTACCACACCATCCTCTGAAGGGGTTACCCAATTGCCAATAGGGAATAAGGATGCAAACCACTCTGGCTTCTTCCATGTTGAACAGGGATGCAGGGTGAGGCAATTGGAGTACCCCTTCAATGGGTCTATCTAAAAGATTCCCAAATTGTATAACTCTTGTCTCTAAGGGGAAAAGAAAGTCCTTGAATCATGAATAGGAGATGTGAAGGGGAAGTAAAGGCAAGAGTAATTAGCATTACATGTTCTAGACAGGGAACTAGAAAAAAGTCAGAACAGGGCAGTTTTCAAATGTTCATATGAGAGTCCATTGGAGTTTCTTGACAAGAGCTTCCAAAAGCCTCCCTCTATTGGTTTCTTCCTCATTTTTCTTTCGTCTTCCAAGGCTGGAGTAGTTGGCTAGGAAGAGTGCTGGATACTCAGGTGAGGGTTTAGTGACTCTGCTTGGCACTCTTTTAATGAATGAGCACAACCATCAACAAGCCCAATTGTGACTATGTTTAGCGATCAGGCTCAGCCGAAGTCGTGATGATGGTAGTTATTTCATGCAGAAGGGACTGCTGTATAGCATCATCTTATTAAAAGGACCTGGAATTTAAAAGGATTTTGTGCTAGGGGCCACATATGAGGGAGAACATACGTCGTTTATTTTTCTGAGTCAGACTGCCTTACTTTACTTTATACAATAGTTTCTAGTTTCATCCATTTGCCTGAAAAATTCATAATTTTATCCTTCTCATTGCTAAGTGGAAAGGCATTGTGTAAATGTGCCACATTTTCGTTGTCCATTTGTCAATTGAGGGACATTTAGGTTGCTTCCATCTCTTAGCTATTGTGAAAAGAGCAGCAACAAACATGGTTGTACAAGTGTCTCTACAATAGGATGAGTCCTTTGGTTATATGCCAAGGAGCGGTATAACCAGGTCATATGGTAGGTTCATTTTTAGTTTTTTAGAGTTCTCCACACTGTTTTCCATAGGTGTTGAAGAAGTTTGCAATCCCAGCAGCAGTGAATGAGTGTTCCCCTTTCTCCACATCCTCACCAGCATTTGGTATCATTTGTTCTCTTGATCCTAGCCAGTCTGATTGGGGTAAGGTGATACCTTGGGGTGATTTTAATTTGCATTTCCCTAATTACTAATGATGTTGAAGACTTTTTGAGATGTTTCTTAGCCATCTTTATTTCTTCTTTTCAGAACTCTCTGTTTAGATCTTTAGCCCATCTTTTAATTGGGTCATTTGGTTTCTGGATTCTTTGTTTTTTGAGTTCTTTATATGTTCTGGATTAAATATCTGTCAGATGTCTCACTGGTGAAGATTTTATCCCATTCTATGGGTTTTCTCTTCACTTTTTTTATTGTTTCTTTAGCTGTACAGAAGCTTTTTAGTTTAATGAGGTCTTACTTGGTGACTGCTGACCTTAATTCCTGAGCAACTTCTGATTTAGAAAATCCTTTTCTACACCTATATCCTGTAAGTTACTGCTAATATTTTCTTCCAATAGTTTCAGGGTTTCCAGTTTCACATTGAGGTCTTTGATCCATTTGAATTTGACTTTTGTGCAAGGCAAAAGATAAGTATCTAGTTTCATTCTTCTACAGGTGGAGATCCAGTTTTGCCAGCACCATTTGTTGAAGATGCTGTCTTTCCTCCATCGTGTGTTCTTGGTGCCTTTGTCAAATATCAGGTGGCTGAAATTGTATGTACTCAGGTTTGGATCTTCAACAATGTTCCATTGATCTGTGTCTGTTTTTGTGCCAGTACCATGCTGCTTTTATGACTATGGCTCTGTAGTATACTTTGAAATCTGGTATAGTAATCCCCTTAGAGTTGTTCTTTGTGCTCAGGGTTGCTTTGGCTATCCAGGGTCTTTTGTGCTTCTATATGAATTTAAGGATGGATTTTTCTAATTCTGTGAAGTATGTCATGGGGATTTTGATTGGAATTGCATTGAATCTATATATTGCTTTTGGTAGGATGGTCATTTTAAACAATATTAATCCTTCCAATCCATGAACATGGAAGGTCCGTCAGTCTCCTGGTGTCTTCTTCAATCTCTTTCTTTAACTATTTAAAATTTTCTTTATAGAGATCTTTGGTGTCTTTGGTCAGATTTATTCCAAGATATTTTAATAACAATTTTGAACGAGAACATTTTCCTGTATTCTTTCTCCAATTGCTTGTTATTTGTATATAGAAAGGTTAATGATTTTTGTAGACTGATTTT
>NW_008340065.1:2859436-2881318 GCF_000622305.1 Nannospalax galili
TCTAATTTCAATGGGAATGCTTCCAGTTTTTCTCCATTTAGAATGATATTGTCTGTGGGTTTGTTATATATAGCTTTAATTATGTTGAGTTATGTTCCCTCCAGTCCAATTCCCTCTAGGACTTTGAACATAAATGCATGCAGAATTTTGTCAAAAGCTTTTTCTACATCTATTGAAATGATAATGTGGTTTTTGTCTTTGAGTCCATTTATATGATTAATGATGTTTATTGACTTGCATATATTGAACCATCCCTGTATCTCTGGGATAAAGCCTACTTGATCATGGTGGATGATCTTTTTGATGTGTGTCTGTATGTAGTTTGTGAACTTACATCTACTCTTTAGTCCCCTCACAGAACAATAATTGACATTTTAAATTACTATTAATTATCGGGTGTGGCCTCTTGTAGGCTGTCCATGTGCTACTGGATGGCCTGACACCACTCTAACTGGAATCAGTGCAATGTAAACAGAAAAAAAGAAGAGGGTGTGGAATTGGGAAGGGGGATGGGATTTGGGAAAGGTTGGAGGAGGGTGAGGGTTGGTGGGGATGGTTAAAATACATTGTATACATGTATGAAAGTCTAAAGGAATAAATAAAACCAAATGGAAAATAATCCCATTTGAAAAGCAACTGATTACGCTGGATGTGGTAGCACACCCCTTTAATCCCAGCACTCAGGAGGCAGAGGCAGGCGGATCTCTGTGAGTTCAAGGCCAGCCTGAAAGCAACTGATTCTACTAATGGCTAAAATGAAAAACACAACACCAAAAGTTAGCAAGAATGCACAGCAATTAGAATTCTAATGCATCATGGGTAGGGATGCAAAAAGGTGCAACACTGGAAAGCTGTTGGGAGAAATCTTACAAAGTTAAGCATACAGCAAACAACCTCAGTAAGTGTCAGTAGGGCTGAAGTTGAGAAGCTGGTCTACTCGGTGACCTAGCTTCTCCTCCACACCCACAGCATTTACCCAAGAGTAATAAAAACATGCTCTTACAAAAATATTAGAATGTTTCATAATTTCCCCCATGCTGGAAACAAAATCAGGAATCAGTTAGAGAAAGGATAAAGTCAACCCATATAATCACATACCACTTTGCAATACAAAATAACAAACTATAGAGAGGTAAGATGACACGCAGGAATACATTTTAAATATTAAATCAAATAGGAAAGTGCTGGGAGCACAACAGTTACAAAGTATGACTAGATTTATGTGCAATTGTGGAACGGCAGAACTAAGCTATGATGCTAGAATATAAACCAATGGTTGCTTTATGAAGGGTGGAAGACTAGGCAGGAGCTGGAGAGAACTTTTCTGAAATATTCAATAGACATTTTCCTACTCCGTAAGAGGGAATTCATGCCTGATGCTATAAGCATGGTCAAAAGCCATCTCTAGGGAAGTCACAGGACCTAGGGGAGTGCTTCCTGATGTTTTTCAGTCTTCTATATATTTGTGGTTTTGTCCATAGGTTTGTGCTTCTCCAAACCTTGGTCTGAGAAGCTTCTTAACACACTGCACAGCGGTTAATGTAGAGACTCATTACTGTTTAAAGTGCTGAAGCAGCTGTGAGATGGGACATCTATATTAGCCCTCCTCCAAGGCTCAGAGAGCATCATGGATGATGTGGAAAGAATCTAAGAGCCAGAGGATGTGGAGGAGTGCTGTGAAATACTGTCCTACGGACATGACGTGGCTGTTGCACATATGAACACACAGCAGCTACCTGCTCAAGGCCTGTGCAAGATTCAAGCCTGTTAAAAATTCCAGTATGGAGCAGGGAGGGACTCCTGAGGCCCTACCCCCGGCTGAGATGCTATTGGCAATTGGTCGGGAAGGAGAGTCACTGTTCTTTGGTGGTGGCTCCATTTCCCAGGGGATGACCTCATGTCCATGGCATATGACAGAATGATTGGACTCAGTGGGTTAAAAAAATAAATAAAAAGGAGGACATGATGTTGGAAGGTGTGACAGGGGTCCTGGGAGAACTTGGAAGGGGTAGTGAGGGTGGACATGACCAAGATACATTGTACTTTTCAAAGAATAAAATATGAACTTTTCAAAGAATAAAATTGAAAAAACCTTTAAAAAAATTACTTGAACAATATTCATGACTGAACATCTCACTATTTAAAAGATAGAAATATAAAGAAAAATGTACAATTGTTGCTTATATTAAGTGCTAAAATGAGTGCTAAGGAGATGGTTTAACTGGTAAAGTGTTTGCCCTGTATTTTATTTTATATGTATGAGTGCTTTGCGTACATATATGTAAGCATACCATGTGCGTGCAATGCCTGAAGAGGTCTGAACAGGGCGTCATCGGATCCCCTGGAATTGGAGTTAAGATTGTTAGCACCTGGGTCCTCTGCAAGAGCAGCCAGGGCTCTTAACATTCTCTCTTGGTTTTTTAATTTTTATTTTTTACTGCTATTGGTTTCACTATGTAGCCCTGACTGGCCTTGCTCTCACAGAAATCCATTTGCCTCTGCCCCTCAAGTGCTGGGATTAAAGGTGTTGGCCACCACATCCGGCTTGAGATTTCTCTTCTTCATCGGCTTATAAATAAATATATGTGTAGACGTTATTTACAGGTAATAGTCTCTCGCAGTTGTCCTAGTTTCGCTTTGATTTAGGTTATCTTTTGAGCTGGTTTTAATCCAGTCTATACCAGGAAGTAGCCTCAATTGGGCAGGGTAACACCTTTGGGTCCTGGGTCTGGTGGGCGGAATTACGTGTGGCACCGCCCACGGGGGGGCGGGGGGGAGACGCACTCCACCTGCGCGCGCAGCTTCTGTTGCCATGGCGGGAGGTTGGCGTTTCCCAGTTCAGGGCCTCAGTGCCTGAAGAGTTGCCGACGTGGGTAAGGTCGAGGTGCGTAACGCCGGCGCCGCCAGGAGTGCGCGTGCGCAGTGTGGCCGTGGCGGGATTGGCGCGTGGCCTGGAGGCCTGTGGCGAGAGCGTGGGTCGGGCCGTGTTCTCGGCGCTCCTCCTCCCCTGGGTGGCGGCGCAGGCGGAGAGAGACCAGACCCCGGAAGCTGATCCCGGGAGCGGAAGTGGAGGGTGGCTCCCCAAGCTGTGGAGCGCGGGTGAAGGGCAGCGCGTCCACCGTGCGGCCGGGATGGGCATGAGCGAAGGTAATTCGGCCGGGCCCGCAGGGGTGCCAGAGCCCGGCACCGTGCGCTGCACCCCAGTCCTGGGCCGCCGGAGCAGGCGAGCCCGGGGCACAGTGCTCTCATGGTCCAGGAGTTGGCGGGAATCCGTGGGAAGCTCCTTGGTGGTAATTGGAGAAGAACGCTGTTGAGTACTTAGAGGGTTTGGTGCTGGGCTCAGTACTCTTCCCTTTGTGGCTTTGAGCAGGAAGCTTACCTGCCTTCTTCCTGGAGTCTGCAAGAGAAGAAAGGTGATACTCAGCCACCCCCAGAGTTATGATGCCACCAAGCTCTGGAGTGCTTAATGAAAGGGACGGATGAACACATCCTGGAAAGTTCCCGTGCCCTCTGGGAACGACGTGGTTTTTCAGTCTTTACATTTTAGTCGTGCATGGGCGTGCTGGAGTGAAGTTGAAATGCATTCTTTTGCCTTGTTCGGAACGCGATCGGAGATGTGCCTTTTGTGCGAAGTGTGATGTCCATTGTTTTATTCGGTTCATACTTGTTGAGTGCTTCGCAGTCCACTAGCTGCTGTTGCAACCTCTTTGGGGTGATACATAAGCAAATGCAGAGTCCTGTCCCAGGGAGCTTACATTCTAGTTTGGGGAACAGTAAACAAGGAATAAATAAATGGTAAGTTAGGAGGAAACGAATGCCATGCAAAAGGAGAAAGCAAGGTAAGGGGCATTGGGAGCCCAAGCAAGGTACAATTTTAAAATAAGTATGTCGAGGTAGACGTCTCAGTAAATTACCTTTGAAAATACCGGAGGGAACTGAGGGAGTTTGCTGTGCAAATACTTGGCACGGCTCAGTTAGACGAATTGCAAAGTTCAGTTTGGAATGTGGGACTCCAGTGAACAGGAAGGCTTGTGTCGTTGGAGTGGAATGAGTAAGGGACAGTAAGATTAGGAATTAGGTGTCTGTGCTTCTGAAGTACACCCAGGGACAGTGGCATGTTTGAATCTGTTGAGTTGTTTGCCTGTAAAGGTAATTATTTAATTTAGGTAAGATTTCACAGCTTAACCACAGCCACTAATTAGTATCTGAAGTTAATGAGTAAAACTACTTTTTCCAAAATAGAATCTGCTTGAGACCTAAACATAGCTTCAGCTTTCAGTAAACACAGTGTGAATCAAGGCAGAAGAGCTGGTGATGAACTTTTTTTTGCTGCTGTTTAGGATTTTAGCCCATGCAGAGATCTTTTTGTCTTCCTTTAGAAATTTTTCTAAATACAGTTTCTAAAAGTTAAAAGAAATTGACCTAAGGCAGGGTGTGATAGCACATGCCTTTAATCCCAGCACTCTGGAGGCAGAGGCAAGTGGATATCTGAGTTCAAGGCCAGCCTGGTCTGCATAGTGAGTTCCAGGCCAGCTGGGGCTACAGGGAGAACTGTTTCAAAAAGACCAAAAAAAAAAAGAGATTGACCCAAAGTAAGACAAAGCTGTTGATGAATATTTGTGACTATTAACCTCTGTTTACATGTAACTTGTAAATAGCTTGTGGCAAACAAAATGACTAAGAAGATAACGTACTTTAAGGAGCTTAATAGTAGCAGAGCAGATGAGTTTGTAAATCAGCATAAGAAAGGACAAAAAGCTTCCTAAAAGAACAACATGAAGTAAACTAATAGCCTGAGGCCACATGGATATTATCTGTATATGGTCATGGCTAGCCTTTATTTCTCATTTTGATCTTAAAATCTTTAAAAAATTATTTTGGGTTACCATTCAAAGAAGTGAGTTACTGTGATCACTTTTATCTTCATTTTCATCTTTTTGTGGCATGGTGATGTTGTTGTCAATTTTTTTATAGCTAACATTTAGATTTTTAAAAACTAGTTGTAGAATGCATGGAATATGCCAAGTAAGTGCAGAACTGATGAGCTGAAGCATCTGCTAAATTGAACTGACAGGTGCCAGATAATATCATTGCTCCATTGGTTGGAATTTAGAATTTTCCTAACACTGCCATTGAAGCACGTATCTTTCTCTTGTAGCCTTTCCTTCTCTATGAAATAGATGTTTTTGATTTCCTGGTCGTTAGGGTTTCTCTTTCTCTTTTTTTTTTTAAACTAAGAAAAGGTTTATTTTGGCTCACAGTTTCATAAGTTTTGGTTCATGGCCAGTTGACTAGTTCCCTTTGCCCCATGGTGAGGTAGGACATCATGGTGGAGGATGCAGGAAGGAAGAGGGCTATTCACCCCTGACTGCCAGATGCAAAAAGACAGCAAGAGCTGGGGTCCCAGTAGTCACTTTCAAGTCATACCCTCACTAACCTAACTTCCCTCCATTAGGCCCCACCTCTTAAAGGTTCCCCAAACTCCCAGCTAGCAGCATGAGCTGGGGATCAGATCTTTCATACACAGGTCTTTGGGAGACATTTCAGATCCAAACTATAGCAACAAGTGATAGTTGATGGCATATGTAGATGACAGCTGCCCCCCCCTCCCCCAAATATGTGTCTCAGTGCAATGTGGACAAAAGATGTAGAGCAACTTGTGTAGGTGGTAAGTAACTGATGACAGAGGGGCTTGATAGCCAGACCAGTCCAGCAAGAGATCCGCTTCTCAGGTGTAAGAGGTGTAAGAGATCCGCTTCTGGAAGGAAAGAGGGTTGTGAAGGAAATTAAACAATGTTCAAAGGCACTTGTGTCTTAGAGCTTATCATACTACTCTATTTGTTAGAATTTAGAGTTTTTCCAACACTGCTGTTAAGGCATGCATCTTTCTTTTTCTTAGGAATATTCTTTAGGTATATGTCAGTATATTTGATCAACCTCTAAAAAATGAAATGTCTTTTTTTTTATAAGAAAAAAAGTGGAATCCCAGAATATAAAGTAAATTTCCCAGAACATTGATAAAACTTTTTTTTTAAGTCAGTGATTTTTATTATCAGTTACATGCTTCATAGAAAGAGGGGTTGAGAAATGGGTCAGGGTAGTGAAAATAAATAGATTAATCCAGGTTTGTACACATCACTCTATTTACATGTGGCTGTGGGGATGTGCCCACATCAGGTGCAGGAGCTGCACTTGTCCAAGACCTCCTTGCAGACACAGCTCTGGGTGCACTTTGCACAGCCCACGGGGCATCAGGCACAGCAGCTCTTCTTGAAGGAGGTGCACCTGCACTCTGCACTTGCAGGAGCAGGATCCATCTGTGGCACAGGAACAGCTGGGGTCCATGGCGAGTCGAACAGGCTGTTGGAGTCGCTGGACAGCGGTAGGCAGATGTCGAATGAGGAGGCAGAGCTGGAGTTTGAACCCGGGTCTGTTGGCTTTCTAGGCCTTTGTTCGTCATTCCATGCTGCCTGCTTTATAACAGTGGCTGCGTTAGTCTTCACATTTTACTGGATTTGTTACATATGTGATCAGATTAACTCATGCTATTTCACTCATGAGTGCAGTTGACTCATGTAATTTTATGTTTTTTCTTCTAGATTTTAATTTGATTTGAAAATGAGTAAGCGCAGAAAAGCACCGGTTCAGCAGCTAACAAGTTCTGAGCCCTTCAGCCCAGATGTTCTCACTGACATTTTTGAACTCTTTACCAAAAGCTTTTCTTATTCTAAGCCACTTGATGATGAGTGGCAGTTACCAGATCCCATCGAGGTTTTCACTTGTGACCACACAGAATTTAATGCATTTCTTGACTTGAAGAATTCCCTAAATGAGGTGAAAAACCTCCTGAGTGATAAGAAATTGGACGAGTGGCACCAGCACACCACTTTCACCAATAAAGCAGGGAAAATCATTTCTCATGTGAAAAAAACTATGAACGCCGAACTGTGTACTCAAGCCTGGTGCAAATTCCATGAGATTTTGTGCAGCTTCCCACTTATTCCACAGGAAGCTTTTCAGAATGGAAAACTGAATTCTGTACACCTTTGTGAAGCTCCTGGAGCTTTCATAGCCAGTCTCAACCATTACTTAAAATCCCATCGGTTCCCCTGTGAGTGGACCTGGGTAGCTAATACTCTGAACCCATACCATGAAGCAAACGACAATCTTACCATGATTATGGATGACCGACTTATTGCAAATACCTTGCACTGCTGGTACTTTGGTCCAGATAATACTGGTGATATCATGACCCTGAAATATTTGACTGGACTTCAGGATTTCCTAAGCAGCATGGCTACCGTTCACTTGGTCACTGCAGATGGGAGTTTTGATTGCCAAGGAAACCCAGGTGAACAGGAAGCTTTAGTCTCCTCTTTGCATTACTGTGAAGTTGTCACTGCTCTGATCACTCTTGGGAATGGTGGCTCTTTTGTTCTAAAGATGTTTACTTTGTTTGAACATTGTTCTGTTAACCTGCTGTACCTGCTGAATTGCTCCTTTGACCAAGTCCATGTTTTCAAACCTGCTACCAGCAAGGCAGGAAACTCGGAGGTCTATGTGGTGTGCCTCCATTATAAGGGAAAGGAGCCCATTCATCCTCTGTTATCCAAGATGGTGCTGAATTTTGGGACTGAGATGACCAGGAAAGCACTCTTTCCCCACCATGTGATTCCCAAATCTTTTCTTAAACAGCATGAAGAGTGTTGTACATTCTTTCATAAATACCAGTTAGAGACTATTTCTGAGAACATTCGTCTGTTTGCGTGCATGGGAAAAGGGGAACAAGTGAAACTGAATAACTTAAGGGATTGTGCTGTGCAGTATTTCATGCAGAAACTTCAACTGAAGCCTCTTTCTAGAAATAACTGGCTTGTTAAAAAATCTAACATTGGTTGTAGTACAAATACAAAATGGTTTGGACAGAGGAACAAATATTTTAAAACCTATAATGAAAGGAAGATGCTGGAAACTCTTTCATGGAAAGATAAAGTAGCCAAAGGATACTTCAATAGTTGGGCCGAAGAACATACTGTCTATCATCCTGGGCAAAATTCTCTGTTAGAAGGATCAGCTTCGAATCTCGAGTGTCACTTATGGCATATTTTAGAAGGAAAGAAACTGCCAAAGGTAAAATGTTCTCCTTTCTGTGATGGTGAAATTTTAAAGACTCTTAATGAAGCAATCGAAAAGTCCTTAGGGGAAGCTTTGGATTTGGATTCCAAGCTTAGGCCAAAGCAGCAATGCTATTGTTGCCACGTACTTTCAGAGGAACTGGTATTTTCCGAGTTGTTTAGCCTTACCCAGTGCCTTCAGGATGAGCAGGTTGTAGAACCCAGCAACCAGGTAAAGTGCCTGCTTGTGGGTGCACCCACTCTCTGTGATGTCAGGATGCATATGCCACTGGAAGTCCGACTCCTGGAATCAGTTGAACTCACGGCTTTCAGCTGTTCATTGCTTCATGATGGAGACCCAGCTTACCAGCGTTTGTTCTTGGACTGCCTTCTACATTCATTGCGGCAACTTCATACGGGAGATGTCATGATTTTGCCCGTACTTTCTTGTTTAACAAGATTTATGGCTGGCTTAATATTTGTCCTCCACAGTTGTTTCAGGTTCATCACATTTTCTTGTCCCACGTCCTCCGAGCCCCTGAGGACCTGTGCTGTCCTGCTGTGTGTTGGTTATCAGAACCTTCCAAAGCCAGTTCTCCAGTACCTACAGAATGTGAATGAGTTGCTGAGCGCCTTGCTCAGCTCTAATGCCCCCCAGCAGGTTTTGCAGTTTGTGCCGATGGAGGTGCTCCTTAAGGGGGCACTGCTTGATTTTTTGTGGGATCTGAATGCCGCCATTGCTAAAAGGCATTTGCATTTGATTATTCAAGGAGAGAGAAGAAATGAACAGCCTTGAGTTATGAAATTGAATGTGTCCTTGCTGAGATTCAGTTTTGTGACTTAATAGTTTCTGATTTTATGGCATTTGCCTACTCTATTTATTTAATACCTTTTTGTTTTGGAGAAATGTCAATTTTTATATCAAAGGACATTACAGAAAATCAGCTCCTAATCTGAAGGGTACACATACTCATAGTGTTCTTCCTTATGGTAGGAACCATGCGGTGGTGGTGGTCAGCCTCTAATCATGAGACGTCTGCATGTGCTTGGGGTGAAAACAGCCATGCTTGCACATGCAGTTGAGTTGGTTTTTATCTGCTGAAGATTTGCTGTTGTGCCTTCATTCGGACTTTTCTTTCCCCAAGTAACTCCCCTCCTTGGCTAATGCTGTTAATGCTGTTAATTGGTAGAGGTCATTCGTGAGAGGATGCTGGTCACTCCTTGGCAACAGTATTTACTTGAGAGCATTTAACGTGTCATTATGGATGTCAGGGAACTTTGTTACCAGATTTCTTGGTATGTGCCATTCATTGCCTTAGGATCAGTGGCTCCATTTTCTTTTGATTCAAATGAAACTACTGTGCTCTTGTGTGACCATTTTACTATAACCATCCAACTAATAACAGGACAGCTTTAAGCCAAAGATTATTTTGAAACAATGAAGATGTGTGTCTAGTTCTCTTGTATCATGAAAACTTCATTTAGAAATGTTGTAATTTTTAACACCCAGGAAACAATGGATGGAAAGATTTCTGAGTTTGAAGGCTTCACATACCATCTTTTATGGGAACATAGGGTGTGATGAACGTAGTGAATACTGAAGGAAAGAAATGTGACGCTTCTGACACTTACAGATCTTTAATCTACACTGATTTCTTTCAATATGAAAACAGCATTTTACCAAGATTGTCCATGAGATGGCTGTTTATCAATTATATTTCATTTCTTTAGAGTTATATGTATTTAAATGTGTAATGAGCTCTTCTGGCAAGTGATTCTTAGTTACCTTGAAGTTCCATAAAGTAGATAATAATTATGTCTCACTCATGAATTTTTGAGTATTTTTGTTATAGGAGCAGTAGAAGCATTCTGTGATTTATTTGGTTAATATGAATTTGAATTCTTTTCATGTTCTTTGGTATTTTTGTATTCCATTATAATTCATGAATAAAGTCTTTAGCAGACTTATTTTGTGTTCATCTCCTTAAAAGAGGACCATGAGGTAAGCCAAAATAGAACTTGGAGACTTTTTTTTTTACTTGTCATTTAAAAAAAAATATTTATTTTATTCTGTGTGTATGAGTGTATTGCCTGCATGTATGTAAGTGCACCTGTGTTGCACAGTTCCTTTGGAGGTCAGAAGAAACTTGGATTCCCTGGAACTGGAGTTACGGGACAGTTGTTAGCTGCCATATGGGTACTGGAAATCGAACCCCAGTCCTCAGCAAGAGCAGTCAGTGCTCTTAACTGCTGAGCCATCTCCCCAGCCTCGAACTTACAGACATTTAAAGGCAAGGCTGACTGGGCGTTATTGTGCCTTAATTTTCTTTGATTTGTATTTGTTAAAATTCCTTAAATATAATATTTATGGGAAATCTTAATGAAAGCATTTACATATTTTAGGAGTTGGGGAAGGGACAACATGGTCTGAAGGTAAATTCCTGAATGTGTATCTGACAGAAACCTCTTTTCCTCCTAGCAGCTTTGTGGGAGTGGTTCTAGTTAGTTGAAGTCTAACAGGAAATTTGTTACCAAGAGAAAAACTGCTCTTGGAAACCATTTTGCCCTTAATAGTCTTTATGCCTTGTTAGCAATAATATTTATCTTACTTGTTTTTACTGTTTAATTAGAATATATTTGAAAATTTAAGTTTAGGTGCTGATAATAAAACTTGCTTTTTTAAATTGTATGTGTGTGTCTGTGTCTGTGTCTGCATGTATGCACATGAATGTGTGGGTGCTCACAGAGGCCAAGAGGCCTGAAGAATGTTGGATCCTCTGGAGTTGCAGTTATTGACAGTTGTGACCCACTTGACGTGGGTGTTGGGAACAGAATTCTAGGCCTGCAGGAGCAGGAAGCACTCAACTAGTAAGCCATCTTCTGGCCCCTAAAACTTATATTCTAAGACCATCAAAGGAAGTGCTATGTTTTTTTAAAAATTAATTTGTATCAGTATATAACATTTGAACACACTAGAATATTATACATGATAATTTAAAGTTTTTAAATTTTTTAAAGTTATTGAGAATGTCATAGATGCATATAGTTTTTTTTTAAAATCAAATCCATGCCCACTCTCGTCCAGTTCCTCCCATATCTCCTCATCACTTTCTGATAACTTCATGTACTCCTTTATTATTTTTTTAATGGGGCTTTTGGCTACTCTAACATTTCCCCCTCTGAAGAGGTAACCCTAAAATCTTTTAAGGATTAGGTAAAAGCTCCCAAATATTTTTGACATTTTTGGCCTTTGGAACAGAGTAGGTTGCTAAGAGGCCCAAGGACATTGTGAGTTTTAGACAAGAAACTGGCTACTTTTCTTGGGGTCTTTTTACCCTAACTGCCTAGCCAATTCCTACCTCCTAGTCTTACCACACCATGCCCTGAAGAGGTTACCCAAATTGCCAATAGGGAATCAGGACACAGACCACTCTGGCTTCTTCCATGCTGAACAGGGATGCAGGTTGAGGCAATTGGAGGACCCCTTCATTCAGTGGGTCTAAAAGACTCCCAAATTGCATAACTCTTATCTCTAGTGGGAAAAGAAAGCCCTTGAATCGTGAATACGAGATGTGGAGACGTAAAGGCAAGAGTAATTAGCATTACAAGTTCTAAATAGGGAACTAGAGAAAAGAACAGGGCAATTTTCAAATGTTCCTATGAGAGTCCATTGGAATTTCTTGACAAGGGCTTCCAAAAGCATCCCTCTATTGGGTTCCTCATTTTTCTTTTGTCTTCCAAGGCTGGGCTGATGGATTCAGGATTTGCTTTCAGGTATTTTGATAGCTGTTGGAGTGGCTAGAATCAGTGTCAGTTCCCTCTCAAAGGCTTCTAGATAGGAGGAGAAAACAAATTTATCCATTTTAGAACAATAACTGGTTGTCTCCCTTAGCTACATGTGGGTAGTACAGTATTGGAGACCAAGACTTGAAGGCTTACATCTGAGCAATACTTTCTGGTTAGGAACAAAATCATCAATGAGAAATAATTGTCTAAATAACTTTTTGTATAGACTTAAGCCTAATGTCTGGGAAGTATAATCCCTTGAACTCTTAAAGAAATATACTGATGACTTTACTCTTTGGTTATACTTTCCTTTTGGGTGTTTAAGACCATACAGTTGGCCCAAATAAATCGTTTATTTTTACACTTAGGGTCATTTGAGGATCTGTTCCTCAGGGGTCATATGGGCTTGGGAGGAGCTCCTGGCTCCTTTTACCAGTTCCATCTATGTGAAGATAAGTCAAAGGTCTGGCTCGACCATGTCTGGCTTTGCTTGGGAGCATGAATGAGATGTTTCCTCTGAGTTGATCTCTGTAGACTGGACACTGTTTCAAGTCCATTTTATGGGGTCTCCATGTCTTCCCTGAATAAGAGGACAGGTGACTCACCACAGTTACAAGACATTTTGAGAGATGTTCCATGGTCTTCTGGAACTTAGTCAACCTTGGAGGGCAAGGGGCAAAAACTGTCCTTTAATTCCCTCTGACCACATTAATATAGGCCTCAAACTATGGCTGTTAAACATCCAACAAGGTTAGTTCCACCAGTCTGGTACTTTCAGTTATGATAATTAAAACGTTTATTGAGCTTTTGTACATTTCATACAACAGTTTTTAATCAAATTTAGGCCCTGCATCCCCCATCCATAACCCCCTCAACCCCCCCCACCAGATCTCATGTGTTCTGCCATATGTTGTCTTAGCCAATCAAGCATTTGTACCCAGGTGTCCTTTTTTTTTATTCATTTTTTATTTTATGTGTGTGAATGTTATGCCTGCATGTAGGTAAGTGCACCTGTGTTGTGCAATACCTGCAGAGGACAAAAGAGGCTGTTGGATCCCCTGGAACTGGAGTTCAGGACAGTTGTTAGCTGTCATGTGGGTGTTGGGATTTGAACCCAGGTCTTCTGCAAGAACAGTCAGTGTTCTTAACCACTGAGTCATCTCTCCCATCCCACCCCCAGGTGTCCTTTAATAATAATTTTTTAACATAGGTTTTGGAATTAGTTGTCATTTATCAATATCTTTTAAAAATTCAAATGCTGTCCAACTGAGAGGTGGCTTGAGAAATATTCATACTGACCTGGATGGCAAGAACCATACATTAAATTTTTTTGAAATTATCTTTATGTGTATGATTGTATTGCTTGCATGTGTTTTAAGTATGCCTGTGTTGTGCAGTGCCCCAGCAGGACAGAAGAGGGCGTCAGATTCCCCTGGAACTGAAGTTACAGATGGTTGTTAGCCGCCATGTGGGTGCTGGGAATCAAACCTAGGTCATCTGCAAGAGCAGCCAATGCTCCCTTAACTGTTGAGCCATCTTTCCAGCCCAAGTACCATGTTTTTAAGAATTTCCCTGGCCAAAGAGAAGGAACATGGGATCTAAAGAAGGAAAAAGTAGTTTGTCTTTTTTGTTGTTGTTATTTTGTTTTGTTTTGTTTTAGCTGAGGACCAAACCCAGGGCCTTCTGACAGCCTCTTCTGTCTTCTGCAGGCATTGCATAACATGGGTGTACTTACCTACATGCAGGCATAACACTCATACACATAAAATAAAAATTACAAAATAGAGCTGGACGTGATGGCGCATGTCCTTTAATCCCAGCACTCGGGAGGCAGAGGCAGGTGGATCTCTGTGAGCTTAAGGCCAGCCTGGTCTACATAGCAAGTTCCAGGACAGCCAAGGCTACAGGGAGACCCTGTCTCAAAAAAAAGACCCCCCTCCCAAATTACAAAATATTTAAATAAAGGAAAAAGTAAAAGATAATAAGATGTAAGTGATGACATGCATTATTTATCAAGCTAACATGTTATTTTTAAAATTTTCCATAGCTCCCTTGAGAATTTTAATTGTGATGATTTTTGGAAAGAATTTAGAAGCTAGAAAACATAAACTTCACAAATGTGTTTCCTGAAAAGTTAGGTAAGAAAAAGTCTTTAGAAATTTTATTTTGTCTCTATTAAAAGTGTATTAATGGGAACTTTGATCTAATGCCACTCAAATCAGTGAAAATGGTTTTTCTGGGCTGGGGAAATGGCTTAATGGGTAAAGGCACTTTTTGCCAAGCCTTGAAGACCTGAGTTCAATCTCTCTGTGGAAGGGGAGAACCCATTCCTGCAAGCTGTCCTCTGACCTACATATACACACTGACACACACATGCACACACACACACACACACACACACACACACTAAATGTTAAAAAGTCTTCTAAAAAATCAAAACCCAAATTTGTGTACTAATGTTCATCTTCAAATTTGGGGGGTGAACCAGGTGTGGTGGCACAGGCTAGGTAGGCAGAGGCAGGCAGGTCTCTGAGACTTGAGGCTATCCTCATCTACGTAGTGAGTTCCAGGCCAATTAGGGAAACTGCAGGGAGAGCCTGTCTCAAAAAACACACAAATTTGGCAAGAAGTTTGAGTTTGGTTGGGAGAGGGAGAGATAGCTCAGTTGGTAAAGTGTTCGCCTTGCAATGAAATTTGTGTTTGGTTCCCAGAACCCATATTAGAGGGTGGAGGTTTGTGCTTGTAATTCAAGCACAGGGGATGTAGAGTCAGTGGATCCCTAGGCTCACTGGCCAGCCAGCCTAGCCCACTGGGTGAGTTCTAGGTTAGTGAGAGACCCCGTTTCAAAACACAAGATGGAGACAATTGATTAAGTAGTGTTATCTGGGCAAACGAATAGCTCCTCTTATCTCAAACCTACAAACTGTCACTGGCATGTACACTGAACTACAAAAATAGCCCTTTCATAACTCTGATAAGCAGCCACCAACTATACCTCAGGGTGCAGTTTCAAGTCCCCAAGGAGGAACTGTTGCAAAGAACAATCTGCTCCTGGGAAAGAAAGCAAAAACAAAACAAGTTGGGCAGCTCCTGAGAGATGACACTTGAAGTTGTCTGGCCTGTGTGAGAACCAAAGGGCACACACATACACATGAGATTAAAAATTTTGTTAAAAGAAATTTGTACTTTTTCCTATATGGTTAAAAAACAGAGACTATATTCTGGATGTTAAACCTCTGCCAGATGTGTCACTGGTGAAGATTTTTCGCATTCTGGGTTTTCACTTTCTTATTTCTTTTGCTATAAAGAAGCTTTTTAGTTTAATGAAGTTCCACTTGTTGATTGTTGACCTTAATTCCTGAGCAACTGGTGTCCAATTTAGAAAGTCCTTTCCTACACCTACATCTTGTAAATTACTGCTAATGTTTTCTTCTAATAGTTTCAGAGTTTCCAGTTTCACATTGAGGTCTTTGATCCATTTGGAGTTTTGTGCAAGGTGAAAGATAAGGATCTAGTTTTATTCTTCTACAGGTGGAGATCCAGTTTTGCCAATATCATTTGTTGAAGATGCAGTCTTTCCTCCATTGTGTGTTCTTGGCACCTTTGTCAAATATCAGGTGACTGAAATAGTGTGTACTTAGATTTAATTCAATTATGTTCCATTGATCTGTGTGTCTGTTTTTGTGGCAGTACCATGCTGTTTTTATGACTATAGCTCTGTAGTGTAGTTTGACATCTGGTATAGTAATCCCTCAGCATTGCTCTTTGTGCTCAGGGTTGCTTTGGATATCCGGTGCCTCCATATGAATTTAAGGATGTATTTTTTCTAATTCTGTGAAGTATGTCATGGGGATTTTGATTGAGATTGCATTGAATCTATATATTGCTTTTGATAGGATAGTCATTTTCACAATATTAATTCTTCCAATCCATGAGCATGGGAGGTCCTTCCATCTTCTGGTGTCTTCCTCAATCTCTTTCTTTAAAGATTTAAAATTTTCATTGTAGAGATCTTTGATGTGTTTGGTCAGGTTTATTCCAAGATAACTTTATTTTTTTGAGGCTATTGTGAATGGGAGGGTTTCCCTGTACTCTTTCTCCAATTGCTTGTTGTTGGTATATAGAAAGGCTACTGATTTTTGTAGATTAATTTTGTAACCTGCTACTTTATTGAAAATGTTGAACAGTTCTAGGAGTTTTCTGGTGGAACTTTTGGGATCCCTTAGGTATAGTATCATGTCATCTACAACAAGGGATAATTTGACCTCTTCTTTTCCAATAAGTTCTCCTTTAATTTCCTTCTTTTGTTTTATTGCTCTAGCAAGAGTTTCAAGCACTATATTGGAAAAGGAGTTGTTCTAGTTTGTTTCTCCATTGCTGCGATAAAACACTCTGATCACTACCAACTTGGGGAGGAAAGGGTTTTTTTTAGCTTACATCTCCCAGCTCACAGTTCATCAGGGAGCCCAAGGTAGGAACTCAGGGCAGGAACCTGGAGACAGGAGCTGGAGCACAGGCCATGGAGGAACGCTGCTTACTGGCTTGCTCCCCTGGCCCTTGCTCAGCCTGCTTTCTTATGCAACACAGGCCCACCTGCCCAGGGGTGGCACCACCCACAGTGGGCTGGGCCCTCCCACATCATTCAACAATCAAGAAGATGTGCCACAGACATGGCCACAGGCCAGTCCAATGGAGGAAATTCCCCAATTGAGGCTCCCTCAACCCAGGTGTGTCAAGTTGACACTAGAGCTATCCAGCACAGGAGTGGATCTAGTAGACAGCCTGGCTCCTGATTTTAAAGGGAGTGCTTCCATTTTTTTTTTTCCATTTAGAATGATGTTGGCTATATATAGCTTTAATTATGTTGAGGTATGTTCCTTCCAGTCCAGTTCCCTTTAGAACTTTTATCATGAATGCATGTTGAATTTTGTCAAAGGCCTTTTCTGCATCTATTGCAATGACAATATGGATGTGGTCCATTTTGTCTTTGAGTCCATTTATATGATTTTTGATGTCTATTGACTTGTGTATATTGAACCATCCCTGCATCTCTGGAGTAAAGCCTACTTGATCGTGGTGAATGATCCCTTCGGCGTACAACATCTGTATGTAGTTTGTAAGCATTTTGTTGAGAATTTTTGCATCTATGTTCATTAAGGATATTGGTCTGTAGTTTTCTGTTTTGGTTGTGTCTTTATCTGGTTTGGGTTTTAGAGTGATGCTGGCTTCATAGAAGGAATTTGGGAGTTCTCCTTCTATTTCTATCATTTTGAGTAATTTCTGTAGTATTGGTTGGAGGTCTTCTTTAAGTGTCTGGTAGGATTCTGCTGTAAATTTGTCTGGGCCTGGGTTTTTTTTTTAGTCAGGAGGTTTTTTTTATTACTGTTTCGATTTCCTTATCTGTTATGGGTCTGTTTAAACTGTTGATCTCTTTTTGGTTTAACTATGGTGGTTCCCATGATTTTAGATACCCATCCATTTCTTTTAGGTTTTCAAATGTAATAGAGTTTAGGTTTTTAAAGTATTCCCTTATAATGTTCTGGATCTTTTGGGTGTCCTTTGTGATGTTTCTTCTTTCATCTCTGATTTTGTTGATTTGAATTTGCTCTTTTTTTTTTCTTTTCATTAACTGGGCTAAGGGTCTGTCTATCTTGTTTATCTTTTCAAGGAACCAGGTTTAATATCCAAAATATACAAAGAACTCAAAAAACAAAGAATCAAGAAAACAAATGACCCAATTAAAAGATGGGCTAAAGATCTAAACAGAGAGTTCTCAAAGTGTGGTTGCCAGCTGTGGCTGCTCTCCTCTGGCTATGGCTGCTCTCCTGCTCTCTCAGTTCCTCTGATCAGTGGTCCGGTCCAGACCCCAGGGCTGGTGAGGAGTCTGTGCCAACTTCGCCGCATTCAGATGCAGGAGACCAGGTTCAGTGACACAGATCTGCTTTATTGCAAGAAAGTATAGGCTTATATAAGGGTAATAGTCCAATCAAACACAGCATATGGGATCCCTTATTAGTATGGCAGACTAGTATCCTATTACAATCTAGCAGGTCAGATGCCCTATTAGCATGATAAGTTTCAGTTTCTAAACAGGAAGCAATGCATTCCAGCTTGATAGGTAGGTAAGGCAAAAGGCAAAATCAGTCACAAGATTTTCCACAACATCAAAGGAAGAAATAAAAAAGACTAAGAAATATCTTAAAAAGTGTTCAACATTGTTAGTAATTAGGGCAATGAAAATTAAAATTACCTTAAGATTTCATCTTACTGTAGTCAGACTGGCTAAGATCAAGAGAACAAATGATACCAAATGTTGGCGAGGATATGGAGAAAGGGGAACACTCATCCACTGCTGGTGGTATTGCAAACTCATGCAACCCCTATAGAAAGCAATATGGAGAACTCTTAAAACTAAAAATGAACCTACCATATGACCTGGTTATACCGCTCTTTGACATATGCCCAAAGGACTCATCCTATTGCAGAGACACTTGTACAACCATGCTTGTTGCTGCTCTTTTCACAATAGCTAAGAGATGGAAGCAACCTGAGTGTCCTCAACTGACAGGTTGTTAACAAAAATGTGGTTATATTTACACAACAGCATTCTACTCAGCAGTAAAGAAAGATGAAATAGTGAAATTTGCAGGTAAATGGATGGATCCAGAAACTGCTATACTAAGTGAAGTCACACAGGTGCAGAAAAACAAAAGGTGTATGTTTTCCCTCATTTGTGGATCCTAGCACCAAATTCTTATAAAAAAGTATCCCAGTCACCACCCATCAATGTAGCTTCTTTTTCAACAGACAGCAATTATTACAGAGTTATACCTGGACTCACACACACACACACACAGATTGTCTGTGAATTGCCCCAAGCCTAAGTGGCACATCTAGGATTCAACCTCTATACCTAAGACTCAGGGAACATAGAACATGGGATGAAGAGAACACTAACATCTTTCAGTTCACATCAATTAAGTTCCCTCATGCAACAGAGGGCCAGGAACCGAAAAGGTCAAAAATGGCCAAAACATAGAGAGTAAGAGTCTACAGTGTGTGGGTCCTTGGACAGAGCCAGGGAGGAGGTACATGACCATATGGAAATGGCCCGGACTCTTCTCATACAAACCTACAGCAATGGTGTCAGCATGCACAAGACCAGGCCAACTTAAGCAGACAAAAACCCAGCACCAGAACTGTGGAAATGAATAAGCCCCAATCTTAGTTGAAGAATTATTGGCAGCTGATTACTGCTGGGTGAGGAAGAGCTGATCTTCTCGAATCTCAGAGACACTCTAGATAGGCTGGCTAAACCCTGGTGGATGGATTTTCACTGAGGAACATCTCGGGACACTAACTTTACGTAATAGACCTTAATTCAAATGACAGAATGTATGAACTCCAGTGGGGGGCTATGGAAAGTGCCAATGGGGAAGGGGCTAGAAAGATGGTTTTCTGTATGAAATACACAAAAATTCAGTAAAAAAAATAGAAACAGAAAAAAAAAAAAAAACAGACTCATTTGACGGTAGACTCCCTTACCTGCTTCCTTTGAGTGATCATAACTGTAGAACTAATTACAAAAGAAGATTTTCAATACTGAAATAGGAGCTAAGAATGCGGGCTTAAGCCTATAATCCCAGCACTTGGGAGGATGGGCAGCACAAGTCTGAGGACAGCCTATAAGATATATAGAAAGACATGATCGCAATAAAACAAAAGTATTTCAAAGTCAATCCATTTCTATTTGGATGGCAAACATTTTTTAGAAGTTTTTTAAAAGCTTGATACTACATATAGATAACTCATGGTATGTGTTAATAGGTTTTAAGACATGATTCAATCTAATAAATGTGTAATGAATTTGTTCTTTGAGCTTCTAATGTGTTTTTCATTATCTTGTTATTAAATCTCTTTAATGTTTATTTTGAGCTAATATAAAAAGTGGAAATAAAATTATACTACAGTGATTTGAAAGGAGGTATAGCCTGTACATGACCACAGATGTGTGAAGATGCAGCTGTCCTTTACTGGGGAGAAGACAGGAATTATACTGCTTATATGTGAAGGCAAGCATGTTTAACATTTAATTACATTCAACTGAAAATATTAATGTCCAGTCTGCTGATGTATTTATTTTGTGTCCAATATGAATACAATCTGCTAAATTAAATTGCTACAACCAGCCTCCATGCACCCCTCCTTAGGTCCCTAACCATCAGCATTTTTTTAACCTCTTTATCCTCCTACATTTTTTTTCTTGGAAGTTTTAAAACTCATGAACTACTTGCCTATATATCTCTAACAGATAAGGATGTTACTGCACCTACTGGATTAATATGGCCCAAAAGCTTAGTCCATGTTCAAATTTTCCATGTCCCAGAAATGCTTTTTTACAGTTGGTTTATTCAAATACAAGTAAGTTATACATTGCATTTATTTAATAGTCTCATTCTTAGAATTAAGCGTCCTTTTCCTAACCCTGAAGCCCCAACATTATTTTTTCCAAGACCTTTTAACTGCCAAAGAACTGTTTGGTTTTCCACATTCTGGATTTGGCTGGTCATGGGTGATATTTTTTTAAGTGTAACTTTATGCTCAGGTTTCATATGAATTAGATGTTATACCCAGAGGGCTGTTTGCTGTGGGCAGCAGTGCTTCCTGAGTGATGCTATGGGCTTTGTCTTTCATTAAAGACCTATTTACTTTTTAAAAAATATTTTATTTATTATTTTTATTTTATGTGTATGAATGTATTGCCTGCAAGTATGTGAGTGCACCCGTGTGATGCAATGCTGCGGAGATCAGAAGAGGGCTTTGGATTCCCCTGGAACTGGAGTGAAGGACAGAACGGAGCCACCATGTGGGTGCTGGGATTCAAATCTGGGCCCTCTGCAAGAGCAGTCAGTGTTCTTAACCGCTGAGCCATCTCTCCAGTGAATGCTTGCCTGCATGAGTGTATGTGTACCATGTACATGCCTGGTGCCTGTGGAGGCCAGAAGAAGGTGGCTGGTTCCTCGGAACTTGAGTTACAGGCAGTTGTGAGCTGTGATGTGGGTGCTGGGAATTAACTCTGGGTCCTCTGCAAGAACAGTAAATGCTCTTAGCCCAAGCTTTCTCCAGCCTCTGCTGTGTATTTTTTAATTACTTCATGAAGCACAAAATGGCTGCTTGTTCCCTCTCAGTGACAGTAAGGTTAAGTTCAGATCTGGCCAGCCTGGTATGCCAATTACTAAGTTCTCAGTCTTTCACTTAATTAGTATTGCATATTGAACAATTGATTGCGAGTAGTGTTTATCTAGCCACACTTTATTATTTTTTCTTTGTTAACTGCACTTTTGAGGAGACATACTTGAAGTTTGGTCAGAGATGGTCAGACAGATGCTTAATTTTAAAACAACAACAAAAAACGTTGCTTTTCAGGAAAATAAGCAACCTTGAAAGGTGACCAGTGAACTCTTGCTGTCACTGTGGTTTTTAAATTATCTAGGAACTTATGGATATGTTGGATATATTTTAATCAATTATAACCATTGTTCTTGATGCTTAACTGGTCTAATTTTGACTTTGGTGGATAGGGTAAGGGATTCTTCACTTTCAAAATAAAATGTGAATCTAGCATTATTTATATCTTTGCAATTTTTTTTCTTCATCTTTTTAATAGGAGACAACTGGGCTCATATCTGATGTCATGGCCAGTCTGTTGCAATACATTGTTTTGGTTAAAGTACTTAAACTGTCCTGCTGAGGAGATGGCTCCATTGGCAAAGTGCTTGCCTGGCAGTCATGAAGACTTGAATTTGATCCTCAGGATCCATGTAAAACGCTGGGCTAAGAATGCTTATAATTTTGGGGCTGAGGAAGAGGAGACAGGCAGATCCCTGGGACTAGCTGCCCAGCTACTATAGCCTAACTGATGAGCTCTGGGCTAATAAGAGACTCTATCTCAAAGGAGGGACTATATGTCCGCCCCCCCCCC
>NW_008340065.1:2881623-2909479 GCF_000622305.1 Nannospalax galili
GTTCTTGCATAATATATAGTTGGGGAAAGGGAGGAGAATATGTTGTTTACTGAGGGCTGAACCCAGCACCTTGTACCTGCTATGTAAGTACTCTACCGCTGAGTTACATTCCCAGCCTACCTCACCCCAACTTCGTTTTGACAGGGTAAGTTGCCCAGGTTTGTCTTGAATTTTGATCCTCCTGCATCAGCCTCCTTAGTTGCTGGACTAGAAGGCATGCTTCTCAGGCCAGGGTGGGAGGAGTAATTTTAATAACTTTTAAGGTCACTATGGATATTCTTTGCTGCATCAAACTTGACAGATGTAGCTTCTTAAACATTAATGAATTTTAAGCTATTAAGTGAAGTATTTTACCTTTGCATTCTAAAATCCATTGGTTTGTCTTGCATTTTGGATGGATCATTTACCCATGTGTAATTTTGTTTAAACACCGAATTTGTCATTTTGAAAATATTGGTTTACTGAGTAATGCAGATCTTGCAAATGTTGACATATTTAATTTTATAGTATAAAAAAATCACATTTTAAATATCACCACTGATCTCAGAAAAATCTAAGCAGTGCTTGGGGCAGCGAACATTAGTTTTCTAAAATTCTCATTTTCACTTGAATGCTCAAATTTTTATCATGGTAGCAAATGCTGACAATTATTTTCTTTAAAATGACAGCTTACTTTTTCATTTTTAAGAAAATGTCTGCCAAGCACTCAAGTCTGAATATAGTTTGTCTGCCAGTTGTTCTTTTAATTTAAAATAGTGTTCTATGGAAGACATATAACTTGGGACTGCGGAGTGCCGTACAAGCATAAGGACCCGAGCTTCATCTCCATACCTGGATATTAAAGACGTGTCCTCTGGGGTCAAGATGCAATAAAGTTGGGACCAGGGGTAGAGCTCAGAACTTAATGCATTTTCAAAGACTTCATCAAGGACGTTAAGTAGAAATATCCACTTCCCTGCCCCATGCAGTGGGCACAATGCCTACTATAGAGTTTGGTGCCACTACCTTGATTGGTGCTATGTCATCACCTGTTTTGCCCACCCAGCTTTTGCAGCAGCCATGTAACCATTAACATCAGGATAGATGAAATGATGCCCTGTGTCTTGGTGTTAGGAAAATATGCAGGCTTTGGAAGAGTCCATGGCTACACTAAGAACTGCTGCTTTAGTGTTTTCTGATGTACTAGTTGCTGGTGTGTGTGTGTGTGTGTGTGTGTGTGTGTGTGTGTGTGTGTACAGTTCTTGAGTGCAGATGCTCTTGCTTGTGCATGCGTGTGGAGGCCCAAGGGCAGCATGGGTGTCATTCCTTAGGACTAGGGTGCTGCCCACCTGTTTTTGTTTTTTAAATACAAGTTCTCTCCCACAGGCCTGGAATTTGCCAATTAGGCTAGATTGACTGGCAAGGGAGCTCAAGGAATCTGCCCGTCTCTGCCTCCCAGTTCTGAGGTTATATAAGTGTATGCCACCATGCCCAGCTTCTTTTAAAAGTGGGTTCTGGGGCTCAGACTCAGGTCCTCATGCTAAGCACCTTACCAATTGTGTGAATTGTACGTGATCTTTGGTTTTAGAATCCGTAGTAAATTGTCAATGTACAAAGTTGACTTTGTAAAAATAATTTGGACCCTTCCCCTCCCTTCCCCCACTTCTCTTCCATCCCTTCTCCTTCCCCTCCCCTTCCTTTCTCTGTGCTCTGAATAGCTTAGTATTTGCATCATCTGATCTTTAAAGGTTTGGTAAAATTCTTTGTGAAAACAGCCTGGCTGGTGTTTTTGACAGAAGAGCTCTTTTGTGACTTCCTGGACTTCTTTTTATAGAATTCATCTGTTTAGAACTTTTGTCTGTTTTAGTGTCAGTTTTGGCATGTATTCCTGGAATGTTATTTATTGAATGTGGAGTCTCAGTGTTTTTCTTTTCATAGAATTGTATGAAATCATCTCATGATTTAAAAGCATCTATGTTTTGAACTTGTTTCTTCTGTTTTATGTGCTTGTGGTTTCTCCGGGCTCTAAAATATGAACTTCTTTGATGATTGCTTTTCACTGAGCAGCCTTTTGGTTAACTTTTTCGTTTTTCTGTTTTCCAACTCATGAATTTATACTTTTATTTTCAGTAACCCTTCTACTTTCTTTTAGTTTGTTTTGTTCTCTTTTCCTAAAATTTTTGAAGAACTTAAATTTTTTATTAATAAAATATTTCAACTCTTCCAGTTATTACCCACATATGTGTTTATAATTTTTAAGCATTCTGCATCTTTGGTTAATTTTATGTGTTTAAACTTCCTAGTGGGAAGATTTTTAGGATCTTCATTTTAATTTGTCATTTTGTTGTATGACTGGCAGAGAATACCATTTGTAGTATCTTTTCAATAGTTTATGAATGTTTTTTCTTTTGGCAAAATAAATTATATTCTTTCTTGAATTCTTTTGAGTATGTACCTGGAAGTGGTATAGTTGGATCATGTGGTATTTAGTTTTTTGAGTGCGCTGGATAGCTTTAGTGTCAACTTCACACACCTGGGTAGAGGGAGCCTCAATTGGGGAATTCCCTCCATAGGACCGGCCTGTGGTCATGTCTGAGGGGCATCTTCTTGATTATTGAGTGATGTGGGACGGCCCAGACCACTGTGGGTGGTGCCACCCCTGGGGAGGTGGGCCTGTGTTGCATAAGAAAGCAGGCTGAGCAGGGACCAGGGGAGCAAGCCAGTAAGCAGTGTTCCTCTGTGGCCTGAGTTTCCTACCTTGGGCTTCCTGATGAACTGTGACCTGGGAGATGTAAGCTGAATAAGCCCTTTCCTCCCCAAGCTGGTAGTGGTTAGAGTATTTTATTACAGCAATGAGACAAACTAGGGCATTGAGGACCCCACATGCTAATTTCAATAGGGGCTATACTAATTTACATCCCCACCAACAGTGTATAAGGGTCCCTCTCTCACATCCTTACCAGTATTTGCTCCATTCTCATGGGAGTGACGTGGACTCTCTGCCTCGCTTTTATTTAATTTCCCTGGTGGCGAAGGATGTTGGATATTTTTCCTGGTCTTATTTGCCATTTTTATTTCCTTACTTGCCCAGTGTTCATTTTCCCATGTGCTGATTAGATTATTTGCTCTTTTGGTGCTTGATTTGTTTGTTTGTGAGACAGGGTTTCCCTGTAGCCCCAGCTGGCCTGGAACTCACAGAGATCCACCTGCCTCTGCCTACGGAGTGCTGGGATTGAAGGTGTGTGCCACTACCCCTGATGGGGGTTTGACTTTTTGAGGTCTTTATATAATTTGAGTATTAGCCTTCTATCAGATGAGCAACTAACAAAGGTCTGCTCCCATTTTGTCAGCTTGTCTTCATTCTGGTACTTGTTTCTTTTATTGTATGGAAGTTTTAAAATTTGATACAATCCCATTAGTCAATTCTTAGCATTATTTGGAGTCTTACACAAAATTGTTGCCTATGACTATAATTGAAGTGTTTCTCCTATGTCTTCCTCTAGTAGTTACAAAGATTCAAGTCTTACATTAAAGTCTTTGGTCTGTTTTGAGTTTTGAGTTGATATCTGTACACAGATGGGTAGGGATCTACTTTCAGTCTTCCCTGTGGATATCCAGTTCTGCCAGCAGCACTTGTGAAGAGGCTGACTTTTCTCCAATGCTGTCACCTTTGTTGAGGATCAGATGTGGCTATGTGAACTTGCTTCTCCATCTTCTGTTCTGTTCCATTGACCTGCATGTCTGTTTTTATGCTCAAACCATGCTTCTTGTTGTTGTTACGTGGCTCTGTAGTATAGATTGAAGTCAAATATTTTTAAAACATTTTATTATTTTTTTAATTTTATGTGTATGAGTGTATTGCCTGCATGTGTGTAAGTGCACCTGTGTCATGCAGTGCCCTCCAAGCTCAGAAGAGGGTATTGAATCCCCTGGAACTGAAGTTACGAATGGTTGTTAGCTACCATGTGGGTGTTGGGAATTGAACCCAGGTTCTGTGCAAGTGCAGCCAGTGCTCTTAACCACTGAGCCGTCTCTCCAGCCCCGAAATCAAATATTGTAATGTCTCCAGTGTTGCAAGAGCTCAGGCTTTGCTCAGGATTGCTTTGGCTAATCAGGGTCTTTTGTGTTTCTACAGGAATTTTAGTATTTTTTTTTTCCTTTTTTCTGTTTCTGTGAAAAAGAACATCATTAGAATTTTGATGGGGAGTGTCACAAATTTGTAAATTACTTTTAATAATATGGTCATGTTCACAGCATTAATCATAGCAACAGCATGGTCACAGGAAGCCTTTTCAGCTTTTAGCATCCTCAATATTTTATAGTTTTGATTGTAAAGGTTCTTAACTGGTTTGGTTAGGTTTATTCCTAGGCTTTTTTTAAGGGTCTTTTGAAAAAGATTGTATTTTTGTATGTTGATTTTGTATCCTGATACTTTGCTGAAAGTGTTTATAAAATCAAAGAGTCTCCTGTTACAGGTTTTGACATCTTTGAAGGATAGTAATCTTTGTCATCAGTAAACAAGGATAATTTGACTTCTTTTCCTATTTTTATCCCTTTCCTTTCGCCCTCTTGCCTTTTAGCTCTTGCTAAGATTTCAATCACTATATTGAATAAAAGTGAGGAGAATGGACAACTTTCTCTCATTCCTGATTTCAAAGACACTATCTTCCCATCTCACTGTTCATGATGTCAGCTGTCAGTTTTCATATAAGGCCTCTGCTAGTCTGAGGCCTGATCTTTCTACCCTTAGTTCCCTCAGGAATTTTGTTTTTTTATCATAAATACTTGAATTTTGTGAGAGATTTTTGCATCTATTGAAACGATCATGTTGCTTTTGCCCTTGATTCCATGTATATACTGTATTACAATTGTTGATTTACATGTGTTACATCCTTGTGTTCCTGGAGTGAAAGCACTTTGGTCGTGGTGTGTGATCTTTTCAGTGTGTTCTTGAATTTAGTTTGTACCTATTTTATTGCAGATTTTCATGTCTATGTTCCTCAAGGTCTATAGTTTTCTCTTTTTTTTGTCTTTATCTGGGTTGGGCATCAAGATAATACTGGCTTTACAAAATCAATTTGAAAGCATTCCCTCCTTTTCTATTTTATGGCATAGTTTGGGGGAACCTCAGCATTAATTCTTCTTTAAAGGTCCTGATAGACTTCAGCAGGGAATCCATCCAGTCTGGAGTTTTCTTTGTTGGGAAACTCTTTCGTGCTGTTTTAATCTCACTAATCGTTATACATCTGTTAAAAAAAAATTCTGGGTTTGGAGATGTGGCTCAGTGGTTAAGAACACTGGTTGTTCTTGCAAAAAGACCCGAGTTCAAATCCTAGCACCCACATGGCAGCTAACAGCTGTCTGTAACTCTAGTCCCAGGGGATCCAACAGCCTCTTCTGACCTACACAGGCATTGCACGACACGGTGCACTTACCTACATGCGGCAATACACACATACACAAAAAATAAAAATAATAAATAAAGAAAATTAAAATTTTTTTTCTAATGTCTTGATTCAATGATATTAAGTTGTATTTGTCTAGAAATTATCCATTTAATAGAGATTTTCCAATCTAATAATGTTTTCAAAATATTGCTTAATGATCCTCTGGATTATAATCTGTTATGTCCATTTTGTTTCTAATCTTATTCTTTTTTTATTAATTTGTTTCTTCTAATGTTTGATCTCTTTGCATTATATTTTCTCAAATTTGTTTCTCTTTGCTGCATCGCTTCTCTCTATTGTTATTTTGGTTTCCATTTCATTCATTTCAGCTCTGATCTTCAGTATGTTTTTCCGTTTACTTATTTGGGTTTGGCCTGTTCTTGTACTTTTTGTAAAACTCTGAGGTATATCAGGCTAGTTATTTAAGATCATTTTAATTTTTTTTTTTTTTTTTTTTGTCTTTTTGAGACAGGGTCTCCCTGTAGCACCAGCTGTCCTGGAACTCACTATGTAGACCAGGCTGGCCTCGAACTCACAGAGATCTGCCTGCCTCTGCCTCTGAGTGCTGGGATTAAAGGTGTGCGCCACCATGCCCAGCTAAGATAATTTTAATTAAAAAAATTTTTATTTATTATTTTTATTTTATGTGTATACATGTATTGCCTGCATGTAGGTAACTGCACCTGTGTCGTGTAATACCTGCGGAGGTCAGTAGAGATCCTCTGGGACTGGAGTTATGGACAGTTGTTAGCTCCCATGTGGGTGCTGGGATTCAAACCCAGGTCTTCTGCAAGAACAACGAGCTTAACCACTGAGCCATCTCTCCAGCCGCAGATCACTTTAATTTTTAAATGTCAGCACTCATTGTTACAAAATTCCTTTTAGAACTGTCTTCATTGTGTTCATGTGTTTGAGGAAGTGATGTTTTATTTTTATGTAATTAGTATTTTTAAATTTTCATATGATTTCTTCAATGACACACTGATATTTTTAAACATATTGTTCAATCTCCAGGTATTTGTAAGTTCTCTGTGGTTTTTCTTGCTGTTGATTTCTAGTTTTGTTTCATGATGGCCTCATAAGTTATGAGAGATTGTTTCCGTTTTTATTTGTTAAGACTTTATGGCCTAAAACAGTCTATTTTCGAGGGAGTTCTATGCAGAGAGTTTCTTTGTTAGCTCTTTGTCTGAGTGATCTGTTGATGAAAGTGGGCTGTTGAAATCACCCACTGTTGCTATAGCTGGACGTACCGTTTTATGTTCCATAGTTTTGTTTTGTGAAACAGTATATATATTCATAATCATTGTTTTGATAGATTATTTCCTTTGTTTCTGTTCAGTGATCTTCTTTATCTTTTCTGGCTAATTTTGGCTTGAAGTCTACATTGTCAGATATAGTATAATTACCCCAGGTTGCTTTTGGAGTTCATTTGCTTGGGATACCATTTTCCATCCTTCCACTTTCAGTCTATGTGTGTCTTTGCTCTTGATGTGTTTCTTGCAGACAATAAACAGTTGGATTTTTTTGTATCCAATCAGCTGGTTGGCATCTTTTAACTGGAGAGTTAAAATCTTTTGCAGTTAGCTTTATTATTGAGAGGTTTTTTTTTTTTCTTCCCATGATTGATGTACACACTCTTTGCTCTTTTATTTCTTCCTTGTTCATCTTAGAAGTGTACTGGCTTATTGAGTTGAACATGATGACTTCTAATTTTCTTTTGTTTATTCTTTTAGTGAAACTTATTCCCTCCTAAGCTCTATAATTGTGAATTTCTTCCTTTGTTTCTAGAATTGCTCTAAGTATCTTCAGTGCTGGTTTCATGGTCATGAATTGTTTCAATTTGTGTTTATCTTGAAAAATCTTTATTTCTCAATTGACTTCACAGGACAGCTATACTAGATACAATAGTCTAGGTTGACAATTATTTCCTTTCAGGTTTTAGAATAAGCCAATCCATTATCTCCTGGCTTTTAGAGTTTCTATAGAGGAATCAGCTGTCTTACTGAGATATTTACCTTTGTAAGTAACTTGATGTTTCTCTGTTGCAGCATTCAATATTCTGTGTTCGGTTATTGTACTGGCTCGTTTTCATCAATTTGACACAAACTAGAGACACTTGGGAAGAGGAATTTCCTCCATCAAATTGGCCTGTGGGTCTGTCTGTGGGCGTTTCTTGATTGTGGGTTGATGAATAAAGGCCCAGCCCACTGTGGTGGATACCATCCCTGGACTGTAAGAGGAAGGTAGCTAAACAAACCAGAGGAAGAAAGCTGGGAGATAGTGTTCTGCCACTGTGTCTGCTTCGGTTCCTGCCTTGACTGCCTTCGATTATAGACTGTAACCTCTAAACCAAATAAACTCTTCCTTCCCCTAAGTTGCTTTTGGTTACAGTGGTTTATCACAGCAACAGAAAAGGTGACTTTGCATTTTAACCATTCTGTGATGTGGAGTGGTTAGTCTCTGCTGGTGTCGATTTGGGATCTTAAATGACTCTTGTACTTCATTATACATATTTTCCCTAGATCTGCTAACATTTTTGTTTAAAATTTCATTGTTTTCTGTGCCTTGAGTCTGTATCCCATTGTCTTCTTTGAACTAGCTAATGTGATTGGTCTCTTAATTAGCCAGAGATTCCCTTCCCCCTACTGTGTTGCCCAACATCCAGTGTTAGAATTTTTCTACGGATTGTTTTTGTCCTTGCAAATCTAAAGTCCAGTATTTCTGGGTTTCACCTGGTTTTCCCTACAGTCTACTGTTGTATTTGCGTGCCTTTCCACTCTACCCACCCCTCTCAGCAACCATGCACCTATTTTGTTTCAGTCTTGTGGAGATGCGGGAGTGAGCTGAGGGTCTCTAATAAATACACTGTCTTCTCTCTTCATTTTATTCTTTATTAACTCATAAAACAATGAGCAAGTTTTTCTTCTTTGTATGCATCCTTCCCCTTTGTTCATGTTTTCTGAACAGTTGTATTTTCTGATAGTAATATACCATATAACATTTTCACTCAGTTTGTCATCCTGTTTTCTTTTGGCACTACCAAGAATTGAACCCATGACCTCAGGCATGGTGTGCAGGTGCTCTGCCACTGAGCTATGTTCCAGCCCTTGTTTATTCATCCTTTACTGTTCATTCTACATTTAAGAATATCTTCATTTAAGTTTGAAAATACGGTTCTCATCTCATCTCTTTAATGATAGTGCCCATCAACAATGAGTGCTGCTCAGTTCTAGTTAAGAATATCTTCATTTAAGTTTGAAAATACGGTTCTCATCTCTTTAATGATAGTGCCCATCAACAATGAGTGCTGCTCAGTTCTTTCATTGGAGACTTTGGCATATTTTTATAGCAATTTCCAGCTTCCTACCTGCTATTTCCAACACAAGAGTCCTTTAGCTTTGTGACATTGTGTGTGTGTGTGTGTGTGTGTGTGTGTGTGTGTGTTATACACCGTAGTTTTTTGTTATGTTGTTGATAAAAAATGACTGTATTATGTGAGGAAGCATAGATTGAGGGACATAGATTTTATGTCTGTAAATAAGCACATTAAAACATTTTGTAGACTTTTAGAACAGGACGTGAATGATCTAGACAAGTAAGTTTGTGGTTGATTTTTCCTAAGCCCATCTTCAGTATAGCAAGGCTTCCAGTTCTTCCACGGGAAGGTTTGTTCAGGATGGATGAAGGTTCATCAACCCAGTGGCTTTTCTCAGGGTCTTGACCCAATCTCGTTTCTCCTTTTGTAGTAGCTCACAGAGGTGCTCTCTGTGTGCCCTTTCTGCTCTCTGGTCCCTCTCAGCCATGGTGCTGTGCTATTTGATGCATCTTGTTCTGGTGATAGCAGGCAGAGAAGGTGGTATTCTCGTTTTGATCAAGCCTTGGTGCTCAGCAGCCCTGTGTCTCTGGATCTCAAGGGTAGGATCATACCAGTGTTCCTGTCCCTCCTGGGCGGTAGCTCTGGACCCAGCATGTATTTCTGACGTTCCTAAAATGTGGAGGTTTTTTTTGTTTTTTGTTTTTTGTTTTTTTTTACTATTTACTAACTAACCTGAAGTACCTTAAAAGTAACAGTTGTGCCAGGCGTGGTGGCGCAGCACTTGGCAGGCAGAGGCAAACATGGATCTCTGTGAGTTCAAAGCCAGCTTGGTCTCCCTGTCTCAAAAAGACCAAAAAGGAAAAAAAAAAAAAAAAAAAGGTAACAGCTGTACGTTGCTTTCACTCCCACTCCTCTGAGAGTTTTTACACAGGGAATACAGGAAGGCTGGGGCTCCACAGTCTTCCTGCAACAGCTGTTCCTCTCTTCCCAGGATGTTTGCTCAGGACTCCTGCCATGTCTTTGAACACCCATGAGGGTCTGTAGAGAGATGCCTCAGAGTGGTATGAACTCTCCTCTCTGCATCTGTAGCCAATTCCTTGCCTCTACCAATTTGTTTCATTCTAAGTGAATCCTTCTTATTGTTCTATGGTCCCAAGTGACAACAGGCTTTCACTCCATGTCTCTCTATAGGCACTTGCCTGTCCTCAGATTTTAGGTTAGTTGGTCTTTTTATCAAGAAAACTTGTTAACTCACAATTTGTTCAAAAATGTTTTAATTGTAAAGGTGGGAGGCTGTTGTTTTTAGCTCTTTCCGGTGGAATCCAGAAGCTGGATTCTCCTTTTCACCCTTAATATCTTCTACGGGTAGGGTATCATTTTGAAATATAACATGATGAAGTTTCACCTGCATGAAAACCAAAGGTTGAAGATCATTTTGGTAGTATTCAAAAGGGCATGGAAAAAAAACTGTGAGTGAAAGATAAACCAAATCCAGTGTGTGGACTCTGTTCTTTTTCCAAACCAAAGGGATTATTTTAGGTCATGAATAGTATTTGAACATAGACTAGATACTAAAGAATTGTTATTTTGTTAGCTGTTATAAAGATAGATTAAAATTTTTGTTTGTTGGTGATAAATTCTGATGATATGTGGAGTTTGTTATGGTTTAAATATGAAATGTCTTCCTGGGTTAAATTATTAGTTCCCAGCTACTTTGGAAAATTATGGAAACTTTAGGGGGTAGGCCTTAGCTGAAGTAAGTAGATTACTAGTTTTGGGTCCTTGGAGTTGCCTTGTCTCTGGCCCTTACTGTCTCTTTCTCTGCTTCCTGACTGCAATGAGATGAACAGTTCTCCTCCACCACAACACCACACTCTCCTGCTGATATGATGATCTTCACACACTCATGGGGAAAAGCAGCTATAGATTAAAGCACTCTGAGATTATTAGCAAAAAATTATATATGTATATTATATATATATATATATAAATATGTATATATTTCTTCCTTTAAGTTGTTTCTGCCCAGGTATCCATTTGATCATAGCTACACAAAAATAATTAAGAAAGAATATATATTAAAATATTCAAATACAAAAAGGTAAAGATATATGTATATACTATTTCCTTATTTAATGTTTGCTGTATCAGTAATTTTGTATGAAGAAATGAATGAATATATTCAAACTTCCTGTTTGGCAGAGAGACCAAATCTAATATTTATTTTTTAAAAATTTTTATTGAGCTTTTGTACATTTCATACAACAGTTCTTTATCAAATTTAGACCCCCTCTCCATCCATGCCCACCCCCACCAGACCTCATGCATTCCTCCATACATGTTTAAGTTCTAGCCAGTCAAGTGTTTGTACCCAGATGCCTTTCAGTACAAATTCACCCACTAGAGTCTAGTCAGCCTATCTAGAGATGGTAAGGAAGGTCTACTTTCCCTCACTCAGTAGTAATCAGTCTCCAGTAGCTCCTAGACTAGGGCCAGCTGGACACCCATTTCCCTTGCTCCACTCTGGGCCCCTGTCTGATTGAGTTGGCATGGGTCTTGCGCTTGATGCCATGGTTGCTGCAAGTTCACATGTGCAGGCTTCCAGTGGCCTGAAAGCCTCTGCTTCCCTATGTTCATGGACGAACCCTGGCTCTTACAGTCTTTCCACCCCTTCTTCCTCAATGGTCCCTGACCCATGGATGGGTGAGATTTAATAAAGGAGTACTATTCAGAGGATACACACTTTGTAGTCTCTTATTCTCTAAAACTTGGCCAGTTGTGGCCTTCTGTGTGCATCACACTGCTGTATAAGGATGCTTCACTCATCGAAGAGTGTTTAGAGATGCACTTGTTTTCTCTCTACCCCCTGTTCCACTATGTCCCATGACCCTTAGGTGTAGAAGTTCCACTGTAGATATAATATTGTTTTTGTTACACTGAGCAGAATTGAGACGAGAATTTGGAGCTCATGTCCATTTAATGTTATACCTCTTCAAAATGCTTTGGAAAGTATCCCAGTGAGCAGAATTAGCCAATGTGATGTCTGACCAGGCAAAGGAACACAAACTGAAGGGTAGCTTCTTTTAAAAACAACAGAGCAATATAGAGTTAGGTGCATGCCACTCTTCTCTCAAATGTATCCATAGAAATGATTGCTCTGTTCCAAGATCCTCATGCTACCCTTCTGCAAAGAAATCAAGAGACTCTGTAATATCCTGTCCACAAAAATGTGGGATGACAAGCACCCTTAGATCAGCAGGAGCAGTTAATCATGGTGCTGCTTGTTTGGATGAGCATGCAGGAGTGACAACTTAATAATAAATCTCCAGCTTGTACCAGAAAGGTGGCTGAGGAGGTGCAGTAGTTTAATTTACATCTTTGGAAGGCACTAGAGATTTAATAACCTCCCTGCCTCATACATCAAGCTAATACCCCCGAGGCTGAAAAGCAAAACATTTAAATTGTTAATCTGAAAAGCAATAAAATCCTGTCTCAGGTCACAAATAAATTGAGTTGCTGGTGGTCTTGATAGACCCTTAGTGTGTGTGATTTATCTAGACTCTAGAGCAGTTCATGACCACTGGGAGCTGTGGCTGCCATACTGGGCAAGCTGGGAAACCTTTCTGATTACCAGTCTAAGCAGGAGGCCTAACCTAAAGGCAGTAACTGACCGAGCTTAGGCCTGTCTCAAAAAGATAAAAAAAAAAAAAAGAGAGAAAAAAAGAAAGAAAAAAGATTAAGTTTTAAATGGTTGTTTTCAATTAAATAACTGTCATTCTGCTTATCACAGTACATGTTCTTAAAATCAGATGCTGTTTTGAAGTTTCTTTTCCTTCTTTTCTTCCTTTCTTTCAAGACAGGGTCTTGTTATGCAGCTAAGACTGGTCTCCAACTTAGCTATGTAGCTGAGGACAACCTTGAACTTCTGATCCTACTGCCTCTATATCCCAAGTGTTAGGATTATAGGTATGGGCTACCACACCCAGGGTATGTAGTGCTTTGGATTTGAACCTAGGACTTAATGTATGCTAGGCTAGTGCTCAACAAACTGAGCTATATCCTCAGTATTCTAAGTTCTTAGTATGATATTCTTAAGTGATTAGAGAAACAGGGATACTGAAAGGGAAAATAACCTTTCATGGCAAGATAAGCCATCTGGGAAATCTAAACAACTTTCAGGTTTCCAGCTTTTTATTTTTCAAGCAGTACAGTTATGGTGTATATTAACTTTTGTCAATGTGGAGAGCTTTTCCTTTATTGATACAATTATGAAAAATGTCATCTTCCTTGGTAAAAATGGGTTGTAGTAGTTTCAGAGGAAGGCAAAGTAGAGTTATATGCATTTTCAGTATGCTTACAATATATTTGTTGCTCCAATTTGCCATAAAATAATTAGATTTTAAAATATGATACGTGATCACCTTTCTACTGGTGCTACTAATACTGGATAATTTGTGGTGCTTAATTACTGCAGTAGGAAATAGGAAAAAGATCCCAAGTTGTTGATATAAAAGCCAGTTCCTTTCCTCCCCGCCCCCAAGCTCCCCTGGTGCTAAATCATAGCTGTAAGTTAGGGTTGCATCTTGTTTTGTCTTCAGTGGTGCCCTGCCTGGTACTGAACAACCTTCAGAGAATAACTAGATCACCCATCCAACTCATAAATAAGGAAGTACCCATTGTCCTAATTGTACCTAAGCTGCTCCTGTCCACCTGTCTTTGAAGTAGGCTAAATTCTCTTGGTCAGGTGTTCAAGTGGACCAAGTGGGAGAAACTTTAAGAGAGAATCTCCTCCTCCTCCTCTTCCTCCTCCTCCTCTTCCTCCTCCTAAATAAATTCCTCTTCCTCTTCTTCCTCTTCCCCTTCTTCCCCTCCTCTTCTTCTTCTTCCTCTTCCCCTTCTTCCCCTCCTCTTCCTCTTATTCCTCTTCGTCTTCTTACCCTCCTCTTCCTCTTCTTCCTCTTCCCCTTCTTCCCCTCCTCTTCTTTTTCCTTCTTTCTCCTCTTCCTCTTCTTCCTCTTCCCCTTCTTCCCCTCCTCTTCCTCTTCTTCCCCTTCCCCTTCTTCCCCTCCTCCTCTTCTTCTTCCTCCTTCTTTCTCCTCTTCTTCATGTAATTAACTCAGCAAACATCCATCAAGTGCTTCGTGTTCTATGTGTCAGGCACTGCCTTAAGTCCTGGGATATAAAGACCATGACGTTTGTAACAACCACAGCCACTGTGCACTGAGTCAGTTTATTGCTACTGCAACCTGTCCCTATAGACTCAGTGGCTTAACACTACGCAAATGGAGTTTATCTTACTGTTCTGACAATATAAATAAAAGCTCTTGGGACTGGCAGGGCTGATTGTGTTCCTTTCTGGGAGGTCTAAGGAGAATCTGGATTCTTATCTTTCCCAGATTTTAGATACAGCCTGTGTTTTGGCTCACAGTTCTTGTTATTACTTTCGCTCTTGCCTCCTCTGGCACCCCTGCCCCTCTCTTTAAGGACTGTTATGCTACATTAATACATTAATTCCATCTCAGTATCCTTAATCAAACCTGCAAAGACCTGCTTTCCATATAAGAAAACATTCACAGGTTCCAGGAATGAGGATATGGTCATTGTAGGGGCTGCTAGCCACAGATTTGGTGAACTGCTCTGAAATTCTCTGAGTGTGACTATCAAGGAAGTATCTGAACCTTCTTGAAAATCTCAACTTTCTTATTTGCAAAATGGAGTAAGTAATATCCATGCTGGAGGACTGTATAAATATTAAGTGCCCAAAAGCAATTAGCACTGTCTGACACATATGATGAGTTCAGTGAAGGGGAAACTCATGACTTGCTGTTCTTATAATTCAGTGATGAAAGGGCATGTTCTCAGCTCTTTGAGGACTTCCAAGTCTAGTGGAGATAAACAGGTAAATAGATAACTGTGAGTCAGTGGGAAATGCTATGACGGGGGACGGGCTATATTTGTCTCAGGCCACATAACCTCCTCACATGAGGAGACAAAGCAAAGGTTGTTTGAAACTACGCAGGCCTGAAATGCCAGGAACCAGAAGGTTGTGGATTTTAATCTTAATGGGGTTATGCCTTCCCTGAGGGGAGGAAAAATTATTTTCTAGTCTTGAAATATGAGATAACTTTCTTGGGCTTAGGGCATATGTAGAGCCTTGTGCACTGACGCTCATGTAAAAGGAAAGATAATAATGTGGGTATTTAGAGAAAGTTGGAAGTTCTTCCTGTTCCTCTCTCCTCTTTCTCCTCTCCTCCTGACTTTCACAACCTCCCTCCTCAGAGAAGAAATAGAGCCACTATTGTAACCTGGATTGTAAACATTCTAGGGTGCTATGTTATGGAGTTTGAAAACACTGGGAAAAAAGACCACCAGACTCAATTCAAATTTTAATTGGTCAGATTTATTAGGGCTATAGCTGTCCATGGTCCCTTAGGTTTAGGACCCACAGCCCCGAGGGTAGGGTGGAACTAGTTTTTAAAGGCAAAAACCACAAATACCATAGGAATTTCATCACGCATGAGTAATGCCAGGTTGTCCTGAATATGGACAGGACACCCAAGTTAGCAGACAAGCAAACTGCAGAAGCAAAAGCAAGATTGTGTTAGTTCTTCTCTTAACGAGGTATAGAAACCTTGGCAGTAAGGCACCTTCGATTAAGTGTGGTTACTGTGTCTGGGAAAACCAAGATAAACTACCCCTAAGAAAGCACTCGTCTAAGGGGAAGCAACTAAGTTCAGGCACTTAAGCTTGAAGCTGGCTATTTTTCTGGCTTTATACAAAATGAAGTTACTTTGGCTATTACAATTTGGGGGACTCCATTTGGGGCCATAACAGCTAGTTGGCCATGTTTGTTAGTGACCAGGTTTCTGTGAATGAAACAGCCAGCACGTTGCAGCATCTATCAGTCAGTGCTTCTCCCTCGCTGAGGCTTGAAGTGGGCACTAGAGCCTGCTCTGTTCTGTCTGTTAGCTGTCCTGACCATACTCTCTCCCTGTTCCATCTATCTTGTTTCCTAATTTATCTTCATCCTACTCAACTTGAAGAAGCATGTAACATGAATTCTTCACTTGACTTCCAGAAAGCTACATGATTTGCTCCCATGTCCTGTCTACTACTTCTCAGTCACCTCCGTGGGCCCCCCTCATTTCCTTGACTTCATTATTAAATACCACAAGCTCCTCAATACCTTTTCTGTCAGCAGTCACTAGACTTTTAAAAATGTTTTATTATTTTTAAAAATTTTGTGTGTATGAGTGTATTGCCTGCATGTGTGTAAGTGGACCCGTGTTGTGCAGTGCATGTGGAGGTCAGAAGAGAGTGTTGAATCCCCTGGAACTGGAATTAAGGATGGTTGTTAGCCATCATGTGGGTGCTGGGAATAGAATCCAGGTCCTCTGGAAGAATTGCCAGTGCTCTTAACTGCTGAGCCATCTCTCCAGACCTTGAACGTTTTAAATGATTTAGATATCTTCTACATATTGGTGTCTAACATTCATTTTCAAAAAGTTATGTATTTTTATTTTATATGTAAGAGTGCCTTTTCTGTATGTATGCATGTATGTGTATCACTTGCATGTCTGGTGCCAACAGAGACCAGCAAAGGGGTTCAGATTTCATGAAACTGGGTTTACCAACAGTTGCGAGCCACCATGTGGGTGCTAGGAACCAAACCTGGGTCCTCCTCAAGAGCAGTAAGTACTCTTAACCACTGAACCATCTCTCTAGCCCCTTGTTGTCCATTGTTGCTACAACAAATAATTACAAACTTAGTGACTAAAGATGACACTGGCTTGTAGTGTTACGGTTTGTAGGTTGGAAGCCTACAGGTGCCACTGGGCTAAAACCACCCTGTCAGCAGGACAGCATCCTTATTCCTTTCTGGATGCTCTGAAATCTGTTTCCTCGTGTTTTCTACCTTCTAGAAGCTGCCTGTATTCCTTATCATGTAGCCCTATCCTGTGTTCAATGCCATCAATGTCTTATCTTGCTGATCTTTCTTTGACCACAAATAAGAAAAGCTTTTTGCTTTTAAGGGCCCATGTGATCAGATTGAGTCTTGCCCCCAAATCTAAGATAGTATCTATAGTCTTTTTGGTTGTGAGCCCGAGTCTTTAACGGCTATGCCAGCCCCCCAGGATAGTATCTCTATCTTGGAGAATAGTGTACCCTTAGTCACATCAGCAAAGCTCCTTTTTGGCATGCCTTCTACTTTCATCTGTGTTGCTGTGATTAAACACTATGACCAAAAGCGACTTAGGGAGGAAGGGGTTTATTTGGCATATGCTTTCAGCTCACAATCTATCACTGATGGAAGTCAGGGCAGGAACTGAAGGCAGGAGCTTGAAGCAGAAACCATAGAGGAATGCTGCTTTCTGACTCACTCACTCATGTTTAGCTACCTTTCTTAAATAGTTCAGAATTGCCTTCCCAGGAAATGACACCACCCACAGTGGGCTGTGCCCTCCTACATCAGTGAAAACAATCAAGACATTCCCTTATAGACGTATCCCTAGGCCAGCCTGATAAAGACAAGTTACTCAGTTGAGACTCTTTCAGGTAATTCTAGGCTATGTCAAGTGACACAATTTGTGATAACGAGTACACCATGTAAGATAAATTCACAGGTTCCAAGGACTTAGGGCATGGACATCTTTGGAAAACATTATTCTGCCTATCACAGTCACAGTCATTGAAATGTTCCTCCCAGATAATGCTAGACTCCAGAACTGTATATTCCATCACATACTTAGCATTTCCACTTGGTTGTTTAATAGACATCTCCAACCTACTCTTGTCCCAAACTGAGCTCCCAATCATCTTTTCCCAAACTTGCTTCTCTCACATACTTCACCCTGTCAGATGATGGAACTTCTGTCCTTAGGTTGCTCTGGTTACAACTCTAAGGATTACCCGTGGATCCTCTCTCTACTCAAGAATGAGAGAGAGAGAGAGAGAGATGAATGTTCTCTCTATACAATAGTGAGAGAGAGAGAGAGAGAGAGGAGAGAGAGAGAGAGAGAGAGAGAGAGAGAGAGAGAGAGAGAGAGAAGTGCCCCTTTCTCTTTTGCATCTTCAGCAAATCCTACTTTTCAGAGCTATCCATAGCATATGGCTTTGTAACTGTCACCACCACCACCACCTCTGTCCTGGTGCCCACCATCTTCCATCTAGCATATGACAGTAGCTTCCTAATCCATCTCTCAGAACTGTACATAATCTCCTTTCTGGACCCAACACAGTGATCAACAAGATCACTGTGATTAAAGTATAAGATGACTAAAGTTATTTTTCTGTACAAACCAGATTGTTATTTCCCAAAATATTTCAAAATGAAAGCCCACGCCTTTATGATGGCCTATAAGGCCCATCATCTCCATCACCCACACTCTCATGGTATGTTTATTTTTAAATTAGCTTACAGAGTAGCTGGTTTCCTTATGGCATTTTCATATATTCTTAGTTTTGATTGATCCTTCCTTCCCTCTCCCCTCCCCAATCCCTGTCCCCCCCCAACTTCAATCTCTTCTACCTCCAGTTTCCCCTCTTCCACTCTGATATCACATCCCACCATATGTTTGATGTTCTCCCCTCTCTTCACCCAGCTCCTTTCTCTCAGGAGTGGACACCACCTTACAGTTTCACAAATACTCAAAGCACATTTGCACCTCATAATCTTCACGCTGACTAATTCCCCTGCCTGCAACTCTCTCCCCTGAGAAAATCAGAAAATCACATGGCTTATTATTAACTCCTCCAAGTGTATTTGCTCAAATGTTATCTTCTAGCTGGCGTCTGCCCAGAGACTCTTTATTTAAAAATAAAATAAAATTTTAAATAAATATCAATTTATTATTCTTTTCTGCTCCCCCCTTATATTTTATACTTTGCTCATTTATATTGCTTTGGTCAATTCTCCTTAATTAGAAAGTAAACTCCATAAAGGCAGGAGTTGCCCTATTGTGTCCACTGCTGTACCTTTAGTATTAAGGACAGTGTGTGACCACAGTTACTCAATAAAATGAGGGCATAAATGATGCTTGCATTTTTCCTAGCATTGGTAAGTGGTTTTAGATTAGTCCTCTTTGTTAATTAGTTTTCTGTCATTATGATCAAAATACCTGATATAAATAAGTTAAGAAAAACTTATTTTTGTTCAGTGTTAGAAGGTTCAGTCTGTGATTGCTTGGCCCATTAATTTGGACAGAGCATCACAGTTCCTGGAGCCTATGGAGCTGAAGCTTCTTCATGTTTATTCTGACGAGGAATCAGAGTGTAACGGGAAGGTGCCGTAGATCATGTATCCCCAAAGTTCTGTCCTTAGTGAGCTCCTTCCTCTGCTATGTGCCCACCTCTAGATTCTACAACCCCCCAAAATAGCACTACCAGAAGGGGATCAAGCATTAAAAACATGAACCCACAGGATCATTTTGTATTTAAATTGTAACATTTGCTCTACATCAAAAGAATAACATTGTTCTTGAACGTGGAAGGCTGAAATGAACAATACGACACTGGCCAGCTGATTTCAAGATGAGAGGGTTCTAGAAATTGACCTCCTTACTATGTGTAAATGTTTCTTCTTGAGAAATCACATAAGCAAGTGAACCCAGTTAGCCTAGACCTGCCCTATAGTGCCTGGAATGAGAAAAGCTGACATCAGATTTAATCACTATGTATCAGTTCTGATTCTAGGATGTTGACAAAGGAGTAGACCATCCCTTGTCTACTACCTTGTCCCCACATTAAGAAACAGGCAGTTATAAAACAATGAGACTTGGAGCATGCTCTGTTTAGCTATTCTTCTTAATCCATAGCTTGGGGATGGAGAAGGGACAAACGTCAACAAGGGAGTTAGAAAAACAAGGTGTTTTAAATTTTGTTCTTATTTTTAGAAGGAATTAAGTGAGCATTGATATTTCAAGGCCCAAAAATTGAGCCCAGGGTTTCAACCAAGCAGGAAGTATAAGCAGTGAACCTAAGATCTTTAATTGTGCAAAGAAAGAGAAGGAAAGAGATGAAGAGGGAAGGGAAGAAAGGGGGAGGGAAACATGGGTTAACTACTAGAGTCATGGCAGATGGACACAGGAACAATTTTGGAATCAAAAAGAATAATCATAGCAATTGATTGAAGCATATCAAATATAAAAATATTTGATTTCATACTGATACTTAAAAAATTATCATTGGGAATTTCTATGGTACCTACCTATTACTCTAAGAGTTAATAAAGGTTTGAAAGCAAACAGCTGTCCTCTTTTCCTATGTGAAGTATATTCAGGAAAATACCTATGAGGAAAGTTATTCTGTTATATAATTTATTATCTTTTTTCTAATTAAAATTTTTTTGCTTTATTTTACTTTATGTGTGTATGTGTGTATTGTGTGCGTGTATGAAAGTGCACCCATGTCATGCAATGCCCACGGAAGACAGAAGAGGTCATTGGATCCCCTGGAACTGGAGTTATGGATGGTTGTTAGCTGCCATATATATGGGTTCTGGGATTTGAACCCGGGTCTTCAACAGCCAGTGATCTTAACCACTGAGCCATCACTCCAGCCCCTTTATTTCTCATTTTTAAACAACATCAGATTTACTGAAAATATCAGCTATAGTAAACCACAAAATCCTGCATTTTCCCATCTTGATCTGTGGAGGCTGAGAGTGATATCGCCAACCTGAGAGGTTGGTCCCAGCACACCTGAATATTTTGGTGTGAATTCCCTATAAATGACACAGTCTTAAGTAACCATAACATGTTCTCAAAATTAGAAAATTAAAACACTGATAAGCCAGGTGGATCCTGTTTGGAACCACAAGTTGAATTTAATTATTAAGTTTCTTTAGACTTTTCATTCTTAATCTCTGACTTTGATGACTGTGACATTTTGGATAATCACAGGTCAGTTGATTTGTATACAGTCCTTGAATCTGGATTTGTGTGTGCATGTGTGTGTGTGTGTGTGTGTGTGTGTGTGTGTGATATGTGTATGTATGTGGGTAGGTGTGTTCGCACATGGGCCTGTGTGTGGAGCACAAAGGAGGATATTGGGTGTCCTGCTCTGTCCCTATCCATAGTCTCTCTCTCAGTGAACCTGGAGATAGGCTGGCAGCCAGCACGTCTGGTGATCCTCCTGTCTTTATCCCCATAGCATTAGGGTTCCAGGTACACATGGGTGCTGGGGATTTGAATTCAGGTCCTCACACTTGTACACCAAATCCTTTTACTGAGCCCGCTCCCTAGCCCCTTGGTATTTTTTGTGATTAGAAATCACAGAATTGAACTGCCTTCTCTCCTTAGCATCTTGTCAAGAGGTGGATTGTGTTGATAATGTTCACTGCAATCACTTGATTAAGGGGGTTTCTGTGAGACTTACTCATTGTCAAGTCATTCTCTTTGTAATTAGTAAGTATTTTATAAGGAGGTACTTTGAAAATATTTACATGTCCTATTCCTCATCAAACATTCATTTTATTCATTTATTTATATCAGGCAGCCTCATGGATTCTCATTTTATTCAATGAATTATGTATTATCTGTTGCTATCATTATTTATTTTGATGCTCAAATTTCTCAGATTAGAATCCCAAATGCCTTAGCAGTCTGGCTCCTGGGTCCATTTGGCAGAGAGCATCTTTCTTTGAACAGTTTTTTGCTTTTTGACTAATATGTTTTAGTTTTCCTTATCTAAACCCTTGAGTCAGCCATTTCGCCAAGGATCCTTTTCCTTTTAGTGAAGGATGGGATTTAGTGCCCAAGATCAGGTGCTATTGTCTTTCAGCAGTTATTGCTTTCAGCCCTTTATGAACCTAGTGGATAGAGCTAGAGGAAATGGAAGTGAGTGTATGAGTGTGTGTATGTGTGTGTGTGTGTGTGTGTGTGTGTGTGTGTGTGTGTGTAATATAAACCATGGGCCTTGTTTGTCTTCTGGTTTAGATAAACCAGTTATAAAAGACAATTTGATACCATTGGGGAAATTTGATATAAACTGAGAATTAGATATCATCAAGGGCTTGCTAGTTTTGTTATGTGAGATATTGTAGTTATGTTAAAAATTTTTTTTCTTAGCGAACAAATAAACTGTATCTTCAAAGGGGTTAAATGAGCTCATGATACAGTTGGAAAGGCTATCTAGTTCACTATTCTGCAAATATATATATATATTTGCAGTGTGGGTGCTGGGAACCAAACTCATGTCTTCTAGAAGAGCAATAAGTGCTCTTAACCACTGAGCCATCTCTCCATCCCCATATATCTATATCTATCTATCATCTATCTATCATCTATCTATCTATCTATCTATCTATCTATCTATCTATTTTTTTTGAGACTAACTCAAGCTTTGTATACAATCTAGATTGTCAATCTTCTGTTTGCAATGTTTAGAGTTCATTTAATCCAAAAGATCCCTGTTAAAATAGATTCGTACCACATTTTACGAGGCCCAGGAAGGTGTTGGCCATTTCTGGAGGAGACTTGTCTCCTAGTCTTCAGTCTGATACCTGGTATTGGGATATCATTAAAGCTTTTTTGGCTTTGACTCAACTCATGTGACATCAAAATGTCATGTTAGGACCACATGCAAAACCTAGCTTTCTTGAACTGTTGCTGGTGTGGCTAGACTCAGGGACAGCTGTCTCTCACTGGGTAGGGGATCTGGCCTGCAGCCTCTACAGCTGTTCCCTGCTGGAGCAGCCATAGTTTACTTGTGCTCATTAACACCCAGAGCAGCTGTGACAGCAAGCAATTTAGTGCAAAATAATCCATCAATTAATGTCCTTGTTATTTGACATTCTAGATGCTTGTGCGTGGTTAATACTATGCAGGGACTTGGAATGGTGTGTTTCTTGAGCCTTCCGGGTGTCTCTCAACATCTTGGCTGTCCTGCCTACCCTACCAAGTGACCTGTGGGAGCCTCAGAGCCCAGAGAAGTGATAGTGAACAGAGTCTGCATGTTACACACAACTCCTTCAACACCAGCAATAACTCTCCAGTTCTAGGGAGCATAGCAGCACCCCAGGGAGGACAGGGCTGATCCCAGGTCCTCTTTCACTATTAAGAATTGATTTGAAATTTTCAATACTTTAGAACATTGCTAATAAACATGTTGGGATATCGTGGTTCGGAGCTAGTGCTCTAGTGGAATACTTTTAATAAAGGAAAGAAATGAAAAACAGTGTGTGCGCACTGCCACAGAACTGTCCAGAGGCCTGACTCTTGCCAAAGCTGAAAAGGCCCTTGGAGGTCTTCAGCTTTGCACTTAATTACCACCTCCTTTGGCTGTTTTTCTTTTGCTGTTTTTCTCTCTTCCCCCTGTGGTTCCTTCTTGTTGCCAAACACGCTTTCTCTTCCAGACACCATCTGCTTTCAGAACTCATTTGCATTTTCTCCTTCCTCCTGGGGCTTGTGTTTCCCCTCACTGGACTGCTGCTACATGGCGGCCCCATAGGTTCGTGGGAAAGCCACTGAGACTATTGAATCTGAAATAAAACTGGAATCAGATATTTTTCTGGAGTTGGACATACCTTTCAGGCCCTTAGGGCTCAGGGATTGGTGAGGTGTGTCTTTAAAATATCTTTTGTTTGTTATAAAAGCTCAAAAAAAAAAAAAAAAAAAACCCTGTATGAAGAAAGAAGTGATGTCATTCTTCCCAGCACAGATGCATTCCTCAGAGCAAGTGAACCCTGAAGCCACACAATGGTCTGAACACCTCTCAAAAGTGTGGCATGCATCCTTCCAGTTTTTCTGTTATTCAGGCATGACCATATGTGACAAAAATATGTAGCACATATAAAACAGAAATATATACATATGCATGCGTATATATACTATCTACAACTTGTTTATTTAAAAATATGTTATTTATTTGTGTGTGTGTGTGTGTGTGTGTGTGTGTGTGTGTGTGTGTAGGGGCCCAGAGACACGCAGGGATCAGAGGACAATTTGCAAGAGTACATGCTTTTCTTCTACTACTTGGGTTCTGGGGACCAAACTCAGGTCATCAGGCTTGGCAGGAAGCACCTTTACCCACTGAGCCATCTCGTTAGCCCACTCAGAATATTTTAATATTCTGAGCAACAAGATGTCAATATGTGTATACATAAATATATATATATAAACATACACATATATGTATATATAATTTCCCAATACATTTAATACCTGGCATTCCATGGTATGAATGTAACATGATTTATTAATCTATTACAGATACATGTTCTTTCCTATTTCTTGTTATCAGTACAAATGCCTAACATTTTAATAATTTGTCACTTTATATATAAAACAATGAATGATAATTTATCGTTATACCTGAGTAACTATAGATATCTCTACCTAGATATATATACTATGTATATCTTTCCTATATTTGTAGGAGAGTTGGAACTGCTGCATCAAGATGCACTTTACACATTGATTGATATAGTCCTAAATTTAATAACTAATAACCAATCACTTTTTTCTGAAGCTGTAATTAGATAATAGTAACGACATGTCTAAAATATTTTACAAAGCACGTTTATTCAACTCATAGGTGTTCTGTTAGGGAACACTAGGGACTAAATATTTGTTGTCTTCTGAACCTAATTCATATGTTGAGATCCTCAGTCCAATGGGGTGCCATTAGGAGGTGAGGCAGTCGGGGAGGAGATTAGGTTATGAGGGTGGAATTCTCATTACTGCATTCAATATCCTTATGAAAGGGACCCCAAGGGATCCTTTGTTCCCTCTGCCTTGTGAAGACACACAGGGAAGACAGATTTCTATGAAGAAGGTCCTCACCAGACACTGAATTTTCTGGAATTTTGATCTTGGAACCCCTGGTCTCCAGGCTGTGGAGATAAATGTATCCACTCAGTTTCTATATAACAGCCTAACCTAGTTAGTTTCAGCTGTTAACTACACAGTCTAGAGTTATCTGAGGGAGTCTCAGTTGGAGGATTGCCCAGATCAGATTGGCCTATGGCTGTGTCTGTGAGGCATTGTCTCCATTGTCAATCCGTGTGGGAGAGTCCAGGCCACTGTGGGTGGTGCCATCCCTGGACAGATGGTCCTGGGAAAACTCCTTTCCTTCCCCAAGTTGCTTTTGGTAATGGTGTTTATCACAGCAAGAGAAAGCAAACTAGAGCATAGCCTTACTGGACTAAGAGAGGTAATGTCATCACCAATTTACTGAAGCTCACCAATTTTAAGTGATTTCTCTAAAACACACAGCTCAGAAGTGGCAGAGCTGAGCCCTAACCCCAGTTCATCCTCAAGCCTGTAGTTCTTTGTGCTAAATCCACTGCCTCCTCAGGGAGGAGAAGCAACCCTTCTGCTGTGATGGGTTGACAGAACACAGGATGGGGAAGGAAGGTGCCAGCCAGTGTCCTCCTAACGTAGCCATCAATAACTTGCTTAAAAAGCTCTACACTGAATTCTTGATCTCTCCCAGTATTCGTTACTTTTCTTGTGACATGAAATACTTGAGAACAACGTAAAGGAAGAAAGATTTATTTTGGCTCACTGTTCAGAGGGCTCACTGTCATGAGCAGAGCAGTTCTGGGTATGGTAGGCCAGGAAGCAGAGAAGCAGGGAGAGGCAGTAGCCAGTGGCTTTCTCCTTCCAACTTTTTATTTCACTTGATTTTTCTCTCCACTCCCTAAGGACATATTGCCAGTTTTTGCTGATTGTAGAATTAAAATCCAAGCACATTTTGCTCTGAAATGTACTTGGACTATACTGTCTTATTCTAATCTCATTACTCTGAAAACTGAATTCTGGCCTGACCCTTGGAGTGTGTACTCTAATTTAGGAGAAAGTGAGTGTTTAGAGACGAGATCACATTCTTTTGTGTGTATGTGGATTCACATGTATATGCAGGTGTGTGTGTGTGTGTGTGTGTGTGTGTGTGTTTGTGTGTGTAGGCCCCAAACCAATTCATCTTCAGGAATAACTCCTTTGTTCCATTTGCCAGGTGTTTTTCAAAATTTATTATATTTTAATCTATCTCTCATCTATCATCTATCTAATCTATTTTGTGTGTGTGTGTGTGTGTGTGTGTGTGTATGTGTTCACATGTGTGCATGTGTTCACATGTGTACCATGGACAGTGTGTAAAGGTCAGAGGACAACTTGTAGAAGTCAATTCTCTCCTTCTACTATGTGGGTTCTGAGGGTTGTCAAGCTTGGTTGCAAGTGTCTTTACCCACTGAGGCATCTCTCTGGTCCAACCTTGTTTTGTTTCTTTTTAGACAGACTCTAAAGTGGGGCTCCCCGATTAGGCTAGGCTGGCTGGCCAATGAGCCCAGTGTTCTGCCTGTCTCTGACTTTCCCAGTACTGGGGTTATAAGTGCACACCACCAGGTCCAGCTTTTTATATGGGTGCTCAGGCTTTAACTCAGGTTTTCATGCTTGCATGACAAGCACTTTACCAACTGAGCTATCTCCCCAGCCAGAGATTACATTCTTAGTGTTTATTTCCTTTGGTTTCTAAGACTATGAAAATTAAAAGTCTGAGTTAAATTTATTGAAAATGTGAACTCTGCTTCCTTGGGCCTGCAGGACCGGCAGGCCTCCCTCCAACCCGCAGGCTTCTCTCTCTGGGGTAAGTCATTGGGCCCTCCACACCGTGACTTCCCCAGCCTCACTCACCCTGCCATCTCCCCCTCCGGTCTCTCCTCCTAGCCTGGGTCCTGTCCCATTCCCTTGTCTTAGTGCCCCAGACACCTGGGAAACCACCACTGCTTCTTGATCCTGTGCATCCAGAGCAAAAGCAATCTGGCCACTCCAATATAAAATCAAAAGTGAGAATTGGAAGCTTAGAGGAACCAGCCTTTCATGCCCAAAACGTAAACCACAAAGACACATAAAGTTCACAAAAAGAAGCAGACCTAAACTTGAAGGCTTGAGTCTCACACAAGACTCAGAAGCTACAAAAGAAATTCACATGTCAAAATCACAGAGAAAAAATAATAACATGAAAAACCAAAATACCACATCACCACCAATTCTTCCTCTAGAGGAGTACAATGAGAACCCCCTAGAGATAATGCAGGACATGGAACAATTTGAAGAACACACAAAGAAACCAAAGAACTCAAGGAAGATAGGGATAAACTTCTGAGTGAATTCATAAAAGAGGTAGAAATATTGAAGAATACTCAGGATGAAAAGAAGGAAGTGAAATACTCAGTAAGACAATTAGAAATGACAGGAGAAAGCCTCAAAAACAAGATGAACAAAATGGAAAACAGACTTTCAAGACTGGATGATAAAGCGGATGAATTAGACCACTCAAGCAAAGATTATAAAAAAATTAAGAAATCACAAGAATGGAATATGCAGGAATTGTGTGACACCATAAAAAGACCAAACTTACAAATCATAGGCATACAGGAAGGAGAAGAATCCCAAGATAATGGCATGGACCAGATCTTCAACAGAATCATGGAAGAAAATTTTCCAAATTAAAGAAAGACATGCCTATATGAATTCAAGAAGCATATAGAACACCAAACAGACAGGACCAGAAAAGAAACTCTCCACAGCACATCATAGTAAAAACACTACACGTACAAAACAAGGAGATAATACTGAAAGCTGCAAAAGAGAAACAACAAGTCACATATAAAGGAAAACCCACTAGGATTACATCTGACTTTTCACTACGAAAAGCGAGAACAGCCTGGACCAAAGTATTCCCAGTTTTAAACGACCACAGATGCAAACCCAGATTACTATACCAGCAACAAATGTCTATTATAGTCGAAGGGGAAAGAAAAATTGTCCATGACATAAATAAGCTGAAGGAATTCATGTCCACAAAATCATCCCTTTGGAGAGTTCTGGAAGCAATACAAAGAACTGAAGAAAGGAATGACTATACCCAAGGGATTACAGAAAAAAATCCAATGAAGGTATAACTGTGGAAAAGTACAGCTATATCAAGAATGTGAACAGAAATAAAAATGACAGGATTCAATACTCATCTTTCATTAATAACTTTAAATATTAATGGTCTGAACTCCCCAGTCAAAAGACACAGACTAGGTGAATGGAAGAAACAAAACCCTTCTTTTTGTTGTCTGCAAGAAACTCATCTCACTTTCAAGAACAGGCACTATCTTAAGGAG
>NW_008340065.1:2910129-2910648 GCF_000622305.1 Nannospalax galili
AAAGTATTCCTGGAACTAAATGAAAAGGACAATACAACACAAGAAAACCTCTTGGACACGCTGAAAGCAGTCCTTAGAGGGACGTTTATAGCCCTAAGTGCCTACATCAAAAAATCAGAACACGAATAAATGATTTACTGTTGCAACTCAACACACTTGAAAAGCAACAGCAAACAAAACCCAAACCCAGCAGACAAGAAGAAATAACAAAACTCAGGGAAAAAATTAATGAAATGGAAACAAAACAATACAAAGAACCAACGAATCCAAGAGCTGGTTCTTTGAAAAGATAAACAAGATTGACAGACCACTAGCCCAGTTAACCAAAAGATAGAAAGATTGCCTTCAAATCAACAAAATCAGAGATGAAAGGGGAAACATCACAACAGACACTAGAAGCATATAGAACACCAAACAGGCCGGACCAGAAAAGAAACTCTCCATGGCACATCATAGTAAAAATACTAAACAACAGAAAGATACAGAACATTATAAGGGAATACTTTAAAAACCTATATG
>NW_008340065.1:2910929-2912079 GCF_000622305.1 Nannospalax galili
CAACAAGATACTTGCAAACCACATACAGACACACATCAAAAAGATCATCCACCATGATCAAGTTGGCTTTATCCCAGAGATGAAGAGATGGTTCAATATACATGTCAATAAACACCATAAATCATATAAATGGGCTCAAAAACAAGAACCACATGGCCATCTCAATAGATGCAGAGAAGGCCTTTGACAAAATTCAACATGCATTTATATTCAAAGTCCTAGAGGGAATTGGACTGGAGGGAACATACCTCAACAAATTAAAGCCATATATAACAAACCCACAGCCAACATCATTCTAAGTGGAGAAAATCTGGATGCATTCCCATTGAAATCAGGAACCAGATGTTGGGGAACCCTGCTGCTAGGGTTGTAGTCCTCTATGCCTGGATAGCTCTAAGGGGCTTGGTGCCATATGGAAGGACTCCCCTTCTCAGCAGGGGGCTTCTTGCTCTCTTCCTGACTTACCTGGAAAGTTCTGCTAAGCACGGATGCCTGACCTTATTTGGAACATGACCTTTGGCATAGTTACCTGGAGTAAAAACTATCCCCAGGTTTTTTCTATATGATATTTAGGCATTGTCTGGTAGTCGGATGATAGGAGCCCACTGCCACATGTAAATAAAGCATACTATGAGCACCTATCAGCTGAGGCATTGGCTACTGCCTCCACACTATATTTTCTCTAGTTCTCCCACTGAATAAACAGAGCTGTTTCACTGAATCTGGAGTTGTTTGCATCACTGAACCTGCCTCCCCAGAAGGGCTTTCTTCCATCAGTGCTCAATGGCAGTCCTGACCCTGCTCGTTGCATCTGCTCCCTTTGTCCTCGTGGACTGGTAGCCAATGACCCACGAGGAGAGGGAGCGACCCCATAACCAGACAAGGCTGTCCACTATCTCTACTTCTCTTTAGCATAGTGCTTGAAACTCTTGCAAGAGCAATAAGACAAGAGCAGGGAATTAAAGAAGTAATAATTGGAAAAGAAGAGATAAAATTATCCCTTTTTGCAGATGATATGATATTATATCTAAGAGACGCCAAAAATTCCACCAGAAAACTCCCAGAAATTATTAACAAGTTCAGTAAAGTGGCAGGTTACAAAATTAACTTACAAAAGTCTGTAGCCTTTCTATATACCAGTAGTAACGAG
>NW_008340065.1:2912389-2913431 GCF_000622305.1 Nannospalax galili
CACAAAAGACCTTGGATAGCCAAAGCAACCCTGAGCACTAAGAGCAATGCTGGGGGGATTACTATACTAGATTTTAAACTGTATTACAGAGCTATAGTCATAAAAGTAATATGGTACTGGCACAAAAATAGACCCATAGATCAACGGTACAAAATTGAAGACCTAAATATGAGGAAATATGATTTCAGCCACCTGATATTTGACAAAGGGGCCAAAAATATTCACTGGAGGAAAGACAGCATGTTCAGCAAATGGTGCTGGCAAAACTGGGTCTCCACCTGTAGAAGAATGAAACTAAACCCCTATCTTTCATCCTGCACAAAAGTCAATTCCAAATGGATCAAAGACCTCAATGTTAAGCCTGAAACTCTGAAACTGTTAGAAGAAAACATTGGGAAAAACCTACAAGATACAGGTATAGGAAAGGATTTTCTAAACCGGACATCAATTGCTCAGGAAACATGGGCAAGAATTAACAAATGGGACCTCATTAAACTAAAGAGCTTCTGTACATCAAAGGAGGCAACCAGGGAAGCCATCAGAAAACCCACAGAATGGGAGAGAATTTTCACCAATGACACATCAGACAGAGGTTTAATATCCAGCATATATAACGAACTCAAAAAACAGGGAATCAAGACAAGAAGCAGCCCAATTAAAAGATGGACTAAGGAGCTGAACAGAGAGTTCTCAAAAGAAGAAGTAAAGATGGCTATGAAACATCTTAAAAGACATTCAACATCACTAAAAATTAGGGAAATGCAAATTAAAACCACTTTAAGATTTCATCTTACCCAAGTCAGACTGGCTAAGATCAAGAGAACAAATGATACCAAATGTTGGAAAGGATGTGTGGAAAGGGGAACACTCATCCACTGCTGGTGGGGCTGCAAACTTGTTCAACATCTTTGGAAAACAGCGTGGAGAACTCTTAAAAAATTACAGAAGAACCTACCATTTGACCCACTTATACCACTCCTTGGCATATACCCAAAAAACTCATCCTATCGTAGAGATACCTGTACATACATGATTGTTACTG
>NW_008340065.1:2914091-2915409 GCF_000622305.1 Nannospalax galili
GACACACAGTAATTAAAAATACCAGACTGGTGGAACTAACTTTCTTGGGTGTTTAACAGACATACTTTGAGGCCTATAATAATTTTGTCAGAGGGACATAAAGGACAGTTTTTGCTCCTTGCCCTCCTAGGTCAACTAGTTCCAGGGGACTATGAGCATCTCTCAAAATGTCCTGTAATTTTGGTGGGTCACCTGTCCTCTTGATCAGGGAGGCTGAGGAGACCCCAGCAGATAGACTTGAACCAGTGTCCAGTCTATAAAGAGAATGGTCAACACAGAGGAATCATATCCTCGATGCTTCCAAGCAAAGCCAACCATAGTTGAACAGGACCTTTGACTTATCTTCACATAGGCGGAACTGGTAAAAGAAAGGAGACAGGGGCTCCTCCCAAGCCCTTGTGACCCCTGAGGAACAGATCCTCAGATGATCTTAAGACTAAAAATAAATTGGTTTTTCTGGGCCAACTGTATGGCCTTAAATGCCCAAAAGGAAAGGATAACCAATGAATAAAGGGGCCAATACAATTTCCTGAGTCCATATGCATAGCTAAAGGCTACATAACAAGCAACAAAGACAGATAGGAGATACCTTCTTTTGAGTTGTTGGCCAGGGTGACCAAAGGGACTCCCAGATAGTAACCCAGCACTGAACTGGGAAAATGAACAGCAGACCCTAATCATATCTAAAGCTGTATTGACAACTGATTGCTGCTAGAAGAGGAACAGCTGACCCTCCTAAAACAAAGACTTCTAGATAGGCTGACTAGATTCAACAGAAGGGCAAGTAGTAGGGATTGGCAGGGGGTGCCAACAACACAGCAGACAGTAGCAAGGATATCAGAGTATAAGGGCTCTAGTGGGGGGAGGTCGGCTACAGGAAGGTACCATCTGGGAAGTGGGTGTATAGTCAAATAAGAAGGTTTGTGATATTCTGTGTGATACATACACACATACACAAATCAACAAATTTTTATAAATGTATTATATTTGAGGAGGAAGCATAGAAATTTACGTCATGCTAATTAGTACAGGTGCTAAACAGTACCATTGAAATCCACCCGTGACTTCACAGACATACACAGGTGCCAAGGGTCCAAGTGCAACTGATTATGACTAGTAATAATCAGATGCATACAGATTAGAGATGTATGTGCCAATATCTCAGTGTTAGTAGCAAAAACAATGAGTCTTTCTGCAAGGAACAATATATTCTAGAATGAAATGGAGATCTTTTTTAAAGGTTAAAAAACCTCATTCAATTTTATGTCTTACAGGGCTTATACTGTTCAATATTGTATAACTGTATTAATTCAACTGT
>NW_008340065.1:2915759-2925396 GCF_000622305.1 Nannospalax galili
TATGTCTTTTAGGGTTTATAATGAGTACAATATTGTATAACTGTTATAAAGCTAAAAATTTACAGCCGATTTTGAAAAAGATGCATCTTAGCTCAGAAAATTGTTATTGAATATGTCAATGCTGTTGTAATGAAATGCTTCTTCTAAAAAATAGATTTATTTTTATTATTTTAAAAAATAAATAAGACTAGATGTATCTGTTATTGTAAAAAAAATTATTGAAAATGTAAATCAGTTGTAGCTGAGATCCATGGATCCAGACTCTTGATCTGAATCTTCCCTAGATGGTTCTTCCATGGTATATGCAAATGGGGGCCTGGAGGGTAGAGGGATTCCAGATGAAAGCCTCTTGGTTTCTCTCTGTCTCTCTCTGTCTCTGTGTCTGTCTCTCTCTGCCTTTCTCTCTGTCTCTGTCTCTCTTTGTTCTCTCGAGGGTTCAGGACCAGAGCACTCGCCTTCCAGTGGAAGGCTGCTGATTTGGAAGTTTAAGCAATTTAACTGGCAATACTGTGGTCCTTCTTTAATACACAAAAGAAAGCAGAAGTGGAACTGGCGAGATGGCTCAGCAGTTAAGAACGCTGCTGCTCTTGCAGAGTACCCAGGTTCAGTTCCCATTAGACATGTTGGCTAACAACTGGCTGTAGCTCCAGTTCCAGGGATCTGACACCCTCTTCTGACTCCACGGGCATTGCATTACATGGCTGCACTTACATACATGTAGGGAAAACATTCATACACATAAAACAAAAATAATAAAATATTTTAAAAAGAAAGCAAGCTCTCAAGTAAATCATGATGAAAAGGTTTTCTTCTTGATCAGGGGTACTTAACCTTTCAGGAAGCACTTAGAACTTTAACATATATTTTTGGTAGGTGTATATTGTCATATTCAGAATTCCAAAATTGGACAGGATATATGTTATTTTGATTATAACTCTCTCATCATCTGGAGTCTTCCTGGTCCTAGAAAATTTAGGTAAATCTAACTCAAAGCTGACTCAAATCCTTTACCGTACAGCTAGGCTAGCATTTGTCTAGGAGAAGGGGTTTCCCAACATAAAAGACTTTTCAATGACACTGGGGAAAATCCTACATGAACTGACAGGTTGGTCCCTCTGTGCCTGGCTGAGTGCTGAGCTCTTACAATTTTTTGCCAATTCCAGAGGGCTACATTTTTCTGCCTCCTACGTTGTTGCTCCTTTATCCGGACTCTCAATTCTATCCCAAGCTGACCTGCACGCCCAGCGTTGTTCCTTCATGGACTTCTGCAACAGATGTATTTGCGCTGTGTTTTTAGTGAGGCAAGCGACTTTGTTGAAGACTTAAAGGCCACATCGTCCGGTGAATAGCCTTTAACCATCTGTTGTGCTTTTAGCACCCCCTCCCCACCTTTCCCCTCTCTTCAGTCTCAATCAGCACATTTGTTTTCAGGTGCCTTTAACCTATTTTAATTAATTAATTAATATATTATTATCAGTGTGTGTGCTGTGTACAACTGTGCATGTGCCCATGGGACATGTGTGGCAGTCAGAAGACAACTTTTGGGAGTCGCTTCACTTCTCTTTTTCCACTGCAGGTTCTGGGAATTGAATTCAGGTTGTCAGGTTTGAGTGGCAACCACTTTCACCTGCTGAGCCATCTTGCTGGTACTATTTCCGTGTCTTTGTCATGAGTATGCTATGCCAGAAACACGAATGGACGTGTTTGTGTCTTTCCACAGTGTCAGAGGTTTTGAATAACAATAAATTCACAAGGTTCAGTGGTTTCAATGGCAGTGGCTTGCTAGATAATCCTGTCTACCTTGGTCATCTGGTCAAGGCAAACGAAGGTTCTTTTACTCTGATTTTAATTACTAATATTATCTCTCATATCATACAGCCCACAGTAAACATGTCTATACGCACATATGTGGTTTACAAGTTAAAGATGCTGCAGCAGAGTTCAAAAAGGCTCCAGAAGTGGGCTGAGGGAGTCTGTACTGAAAAGATAACAAAACAGACCAGTACCGAAAGGGAGCTCTGCTGGGGCTGTTGGAGCTGCTGGACAGCGTTCCAGAGCAAAGCTATAGAGTCCAACTGTAAAGTGAAAGCTGAACCAGGGTCAAAAAATAGGAAATGGCGGGTTCAGGTCCAAGTCCAGGTGGGCGAAAATGTGGACTGGCAGGCAATCAAGTAGGCATGTCCACGGGGGTGCAGGGGGTGGCTGGAAGCTGAGCTGAATGAATAGAAGCCCTAGGCACAATCAGGAGTGCTTTGCTTGTTGGTCCTTGATAGACAGACAGACACACATACACCAGCTATCAGATGCTAGCTTGGTGTCTGCCCCGCTGTTACAGTGTTAGGTATCTATCAATTTATAGGTAAGGGATTTATACCCTTTCCTTGGTCTGGTGTGTCTGATAAGTTCTTGGGCCTGGTTTCCCTAATGATTTTAGTATAGCCATGGGCGCCTATAGTCTCAATTCACCCCAATACATTTGTACAGTGGCTCCTTTTCTATGCCCAGGTATAAGTCATCTATCAGTCTGTGCTGGAGGGATGGTGCTGGCAGATGGTGTAGTTTGTGGGTCTACACAGGGGCTGCAGTCCGCCCGCTCCCTCAAAATAGAATCAAAAACTGCTTGTAAAATGGAGTCTCTTCAGGCAAGGCACAGCCTCTGTTTCACACAATATGGAGTGGCTTGGGGCAGGTCACAGCCTGCTCCCAACAGTCTTTTCAGATTATTTCTGCCTCTCGTAGTCGCTGGTGACAGGGGTCTCACATCTGGGTCCATAAAATTTTTTCAATAGACTTCATCTAAGAGGAGTTCTTAGCCCAGCTACTTAGAGAACAAATTACTTCTAGTGTATTACATAATGGAGACTATTTTATATAAACACAGATAAAGATGTTTGACCTGGTTTAGGAATGTTTAAGCTGCCTTCTTTATCTCTCTTTCCCAAGAACCTGAAAGATGTCAGTCTACCACCAATTATACAACGATACATTTTTTTCTTTTCTCTTGGAGCTCACCAATAGGAGCTAAACCAGGGGATGGGAAGAGATAAGAACTTAACTACTTCTTGTTTTGAGTACATAGTGGAATTTTCTTGAGAAGTCTGTGGTTTGATGCATTAACAAATCCCTCAGGATACTGGCTTTGCAAGGGGAACTGTGTGTGCATCTTAAAAAGCAAATGATGCATCTTTCCTAATGGAAAGCATTAAAGATTCAAGTCGAATTTGGACCAGATGTCATAATAATGAAAAAATTGTCAAAGCCATTCATCAGGAAGAAACCAGAGGAAGGTGGGGTCAAATGAATGAGACTTTGGGGTGATCTGGAGTCTTAACATCTAGAGTCTCTTAAAAGTGACACATTTGAACAGATGTGGAAACCTGTTTGAGGTGGTGGTCAGAAGTTTTCCCTGGGTTTCAGTTTCTGTTACTTAGCATGCTTAGGCTTGTCAGGAGTGGGGCAGTTCACTGAGGGAAAAGGTAAAGGGCGTATGTGGACGATAGAAGGCAAGCCAAGAAAGTTCACAAATTTAAAAGCTCCTAGAAGTTTCTTCTTGTGTCCCTTCTTGAAATATTATGCTTCAAAGAACAACAATAATAAAGATGATCGCTAATGTTTATTGAATGCCTACTATATGTCACACACTGTGTTTAGCACACATGTGACAAGGTGTTCAAGTTTATTAGTCACCAGAGAAATGTAAATGGAAACCACATTATAATAGCACTACAGACGCACTTGAGTGGCTAAAATGGAGCCATCAGAAAGTACCAAGTACTGCTGAGCGTGTGGAACAACTCAATTATCAAAACACTGCTAGGAGGGATTTCAATTGGAACAACAGGTTTAGAAAACTGGCTGACAATATTGATTAAAACTGATGCCCTCTGGCCAAGAAATTCTACTTGACCTAGAGATTGAGTTTGTAGATTTGTCAGAAGCATCAGAAGTTTTCACAGCAGCACTGTTTCTAAAATCCCCAAACTGGAAACAACTCAAACTTCCATCAACAGTGGAATGGCTGAGTAAATCACAAAATATTTGTAACACTGTGACCCAGCAATGAGAATAAATGAGCCCTGTTATGTGTAAAATTATGGATGAAACGCTTTGATTCCTCATAGTAAGCCTACAACGTAGTTTCTATTATTACCTTCAAAGGAATGAACTGGCCCCAAAAGGATGTTAATTGCCCAAGACAAGAAATGGAGGACTTTCCACAGGTGGGTTCAAACCATGGCAGCTGAGTTCCAATGCTTCCCACTAGATGCCCTTACCCTCAGCCTCTGGAGCATCAGGCATTTGGGGGTGTGTAATGCTGCAATGTGAGATCTCTAGGGGTACAGGGTAGAGCTGGTACAGCCTCTCTCTACTGGAGCTTGGGGTCCTATAGGCTAATTTTGATTGCCACATTTCAGGTTGTGTGCACTGACATTACCTAGTAGAGTGTAACATTTACTTTTCACAGCAGCCCTTTGCAGTGGATACTGTCCCTAAGACTGTTTTTTACAAATGAAGAAACTGAAATGAAGCCGTGATTTGCCTAAAGTCATAGCTAGCATATGGTAGAGCCAGGACTCAAATGCAGGTCGGTTTGCTCCAGACTCTGCCCTTCATCATCCACCTCCTTCCTCTACTCATCACTGTCCTAAGCATCAAAGCCACAGAAGATTCTTGGTCACAGATTTTGCATTTCTTGAGCTATGGCCCTTGTCAGAAACAATGAGGACTTGAGATTAAACCACTGAGGTTCAGCATGGTCAATAGGCTTCTGAGCAAACCATCTGCCGTAAGTTCTCTGCACTGTTTTCAAAGGAAGAGGAAGCCTGGCTGAACACAGTCTCTGCTACCTCCTCCTGGAAATGAAAAGAGAGATTGTAAATCAAAAGTCCCTGTAGCTTTTCAGCTTCAGTGTCAGAGACATGCTGGATAGCCTCTAGGCAAGCTGTGAGTAAGGGTCCCTTTCTAATAGCTACAGCTGAGAAGACTTGTACTAGGGAAAGTACTAGAACTAGATTGTATGTGCCAGTGTGCATGAGTGTGCATGTGTGTGTGAGTATAGGTCAGTGTGTGTATCGGTGTGTGTGTGTGTGTGTGTGTGTGTGTGTGTGTGTGTGTGTATCGGTGTGTGTGCTGGATAGCTTTAGTGTCGACACACCTGGGTTAAGGGAACCTCAATTGGGAAATTGCATCCACAGGACTGGCCTGTGGCCATGTCTGTGGGGCATCTTCTTGATTGCTGAGTGATGTGGGACGGCCCAGCCCACTGTGGGTGGTGCCACCCCGGGGCAGTTGGTCCTTGTTTGCAAAAGAAAGCAGGCTGAGCGGGGGCCAGGGAGCAAGTCAGTAAGCAGCGATCCTCCATGGCCTGTGCTCCAGCTCCTGCCTCCAGGTTCTTGCCCTGAGTTCCTACCTTGGGTTCCCTGATGAACTGTGACCTGGGAGATGTAAGCCAAATAAACCCTTTCTTCCCCAAGTTGGTAGTGGTCAGAATGTTTTGTCACAGCAATGGAGAAACAAGCTAGAACAGAAATTGGTACCAGAGAGTAGGACATTGCTGTGACAGACCTGACCTTGGTGTTTTTAGGAGGATTATGGAAGCATTCAGAACTTTGGGCTGAAAAAGCCTTTGAGTGCTCAGAGTTTGTTGCTGTGGAGCTTGGAACAGTTATGTTGAAAGAGTTGTGGACAATGGAGGCCTGGCTTGTGATGCTTCAAAGGGAAGCAGAGGCTATCAGGGCTGTTTGTGTGATATTTTGAATTGAGAATCTATGGGTTCTGGTTAGCTGGGGCTGAAGAATCAGCTGTGATTAAGAAGAGACCAGAATCTGAAGTAAAACATTTGCTTTACTGGGACAATTGATGCTCATTAGCTGGGGCTGAAAAAATCAACTGTAGGTAACAAGAGACCAGCATCATTGTGGTGAAATCTTCTGGGAAGTATTTCCTCAGGGTCTGCATACAGAAGCTGTGGTCGAGAGGAAACCCGAGCCTCCATCTCTACTGGAAACAGGACTTGGTAATTTGTAAGAGTGTTCTGCATGGTTCTGATTTAAAGTGTGAAGGGGTCACAGAGAGCAACTGAGACTTGGCACTCTGGGAGGCCAGGAAAGGCCATAGGTGAAAGAACAGCTTCAGTTGTAGTGAGGACCCCAGAATTGAAGGGATCATGGAGAAACTCTGAGGTTTGACACCCCAAGAGGCCAGAAGAGGCCATTGGTGAAGGTACAGCCTCAGTTTCAGTGGAGACCCCAGCTTTTTGGAGATGCCAGAGCTGTGGGACGACCACCAAGGACAGCAGTAGGTGTGGAATGGAACTGGTCTGGGCCTTCAAGACAAGGTGTCTGTGCTGTGGATGGCAGAGTCAGAGAGGTGGAGCTACCAGAACCCTTTGGAGCCCAGATTGTGAGTGAATCCCAAATTTTCAGCCTTGAGCTACTTTGCTGGACTTTGGTTTTGCTTAGGTGTGCCCGATTCTTACCTCTGAAATAAGACAGTAGTTGTTTTGGATTTTACAGGAGCCCCCAGTTAAGAGACTTTTAAAAGAGACTATGGACTTTTAAGTGTTTGGATTTTTTAAGGGCTGTGGGGCTTTTAAGGTCGTACTGTCTTACATTGTGATATTAATGTTAACATCATATCTTGGGGATAAGAATTGGAAAGGTTATGGTTTAGTAGCGATGTGTTTGTGTGTCAAGTTGACAAGGGGTCAATTGTGCTGGATAGCTTTAGTGTCAACTCGATACACCTGGATTGAGGGAGCCTCAATTGGGGAATTCCCTCCATAGGACTGGCCTGTGGCCATGTCTGTGGGGCATCTTCTTGATTGTTGAGTGATGTGGGAGGGCCCAGCCCACTGTAGGTGCTGCCACCCCTGGGTAGGTGGGCCTGTGTCACATAAGAAAGCAGGCTGATGGGCTGGAGAGATGGCTCAGTGGGTTGTTCTTGCAGAAAACCAGGGTCAAATCCCAGTACCCACATGGCAGCTAACAATTTTCCGTCACTCCAGTCTCAGGGGATCCGACAGCCTCTTCTGACCTCCGCGGGCATTGCACAACATGGGTGCAGTTACCTTCATGTAGGCAATACACACATATACATAAAACAAAAATAATAAATACAATTTTTAAAAATTAAAAAAAAAAAAGAAGAGCAGGGGCCAGGGGAGCAAGCCAGTAAGTAGTTTTCCTCTGTGGCCTGTGCTCCAGCTCCTGCCTCCAGGTTCTTGTCCTGAGTTCCTACCTTGGGCTCCCTGATGAACTGTGACCTGGGAGATGTAAGCCAAATAAACCCTTTCCTCCCCAAGTTGGTAGTGGTCAAAATGTTTTGTCACGGCAATGGAGAAACAAGCTAGAACAGTGTGTGTATGGCTATATGTGAGTGTGTATGACTATATCTATGTGAGTATGTGTGTGTGGGGAGTGTATGTGTGTGTGTGAGTGTGTGTGAGTGTGTGTGAGTGTGTGTGTGTGCGCGCACACATGCGTATTTCCCCTGTGGTCTCTGAGACAGGCAGAGGCCTGGACCTTGGTGCTGCTGAATGAGAGGAATCCTCGGCTTTGTCATCCTCTAGATGCTCCTGTTTCCTGCAGTGCCAGGGACAAAGAGCTGTGGGGATTCCAGTGTCTTTGACTTGAATGTGTTGGAGGAATAAGAAGGTTGGAGAACTGGGATAACGTGTAATATGTTTTCATGATTTTAGAGTTTTGTCATCTCCAGCATGAATCATGAGACTAGCCTCCTACCAGCACCTGCCCTCCTTCTCCCTGATGGACCTTCCTCACAGCTCCCAAGGTGTGAGTCTTCCTGATGTTCTGACTGCCACTTTCCCAGGCACAGAGCATTGTTGAATGTTACTAGGCTCTTGCAAATACTGACTTCTGTGCCTACAGTACCTCCTTCTTCCTTAACAGGCAAGAGCCTCTGACCACCTCCCTAGATGGAGTTCACTGTTCTCTGCCCAGTATTCCTGAAGTACTTTTGTTCCTCTTAGCACATGGTATCCCAGTTCCCCCAATGTACTGTAAATATCTTCCATCCTATCTGTAGACTGTGAGCTCCTCAAGGATAGGAGCTATGACATCATCCTCCTATCTCTGAGCACCTGGCTTGTCCAGGTGTTAAGTAATATTTGGGCGACGAAATCCAAAAGCACAGAGCTTCATTGTATGAACTTAGAGTGTCTTTGCACTAACACACCCATTGAAAAAACCATGCTTGGATTGGGGAGATAATTCAGTAAGTAAAGGACTTTATAATTCAAACTAGAAAAATCTGAGTTTGATTCCTAGAGCCCATATAAAAAAGTGGATGTACTACCACACATCTGTAATCTCAATACTCTTATGGGAAATGGGAGGCAGAAAGAATTGCCCTGAAGCTTGTAGGTCAGTTAACCTGGTAAGCACAGCAACAAAAACAAGTGATACCCTGCCTCAAAATCAAGAGATACACTGCCTCAAAATCAAGAGATACCCTGCCTCAAAATCAAGCTGGAAGGTAAGGACTAATTCCTGAAAGTTGTCTTCTGACTTCTACTCATATGACATGAAATGCACATACCCAGGCATTCACACACACACAGACACACACAGACACACACAGACACACACAGACACACACACACACACACACACACACACACACACACACACCAGTTCATGCTCTTTTCAAGTCCACACTCCCTTCTCTGTTGCCCCCGTCATTTATTGTATACCAGATGTGCCCCTTTGTGCCATTTTAACATCAGCACAGAACTCCAGCTTCTATAGGTGGTACCTGACAAGGGCCTTCCCCCCAGCTCAGCTTTCTCCTTCAAACAGGTGTTGGAAATATGGTAGAGTTATCAGTGGTGTGGCAGAACTGTGGGGAACACGAGCCTGTTTTCTGTGCTCCCAGCTCCAATGATGGGTTAACAGATGGCAAAAACTTTTATAAGCCAACTTTTAAAAACAATATTCATCTTTCATAGAAGTTTCAGGTTTACAGAGCAACTAAGCAGAGAGTACAGAGAGTTTCCTCTCTACCTCACCCCATCCTCTCCCCTATTCTTAGCATCTTTCCTATGGTACATTTGTCGTACTTAATGAACCTGTGTTGATGCGTTATTATCCACATATTCACGTCCCTTTCCGTTCTTCTATAGTCTCTGCCCAATGTTTGTCCTTTTTCTCTTCCAGAATCTCACATGTCATTTAGTGGTCATGTCATCGTAGACTCCTTCCTTCTGTGACAATGTTTTAGACTTTTCTGGTTGACCTTGATAGTTTTGAGGTGTCCCAGTCAAGAATATTGTAGAATGTTATTTGTCTGACACCTTTCTCATGATTAGAAGGGGTGTGTGTGTGTGTGTGTGTGTGTGTGTGTGTGTCTGTGTGTGTGTGTGTGTGTGTGTGTGTGTGCAATTGCTGGGGAAAAGTACTGTTTTCATCAGATCATAAGAATAAGCAAACTTTTATACTTATTTATTAATTATTTATTTATTTATTATTTTTGGTCTTTTTAAAGACAGGGTCTCCCTGTAGCCCCAACTGGCCTGGAATTCACTATGTAGACCAGGTTGGCCTTGAACTCACAGAGATCCTCTTGCCTCTGCCTCCCAAGTGCTAGGATTAAAGGTGTGTGCCACCACGCTCAGCCC
>NW_008340065.1:2925429-2930369 GCF_000622305.1 Nannospalax galili
CAGCTGGCCCTGAAACCCCCAGAGCTCCCCCTGCCTCTGCCTCCCCAGTGCTGGGACTACAGGCGTGTGCCACCATGCCCGACCCGACTGGAAACTTTTATTTTTATTTTATGTGTGTGAGTGTATTGCGTGCATGTAGGTAAGTGCATCTGTGTCATGCAATGCTCATGGAGGTCAGAAGAGGGCATCAGATCCCTTGGAAGTGGAGTTATGGACCGTTGTTAGCCAGCATGTGGGTGCTGGGAATTGAATCCAGATCCTCTGCAAGAGCAGTCAGTGCTCTTAACCATGGAGCCATCTCTCCAGCCCCCATTTTCATTTTCCTTTGTCTAACTAGTCATCTATTTCTGAGAAGCCTCTGGTACCCTCCCCTTTCTCTTTCTCTTTCCTGGTTAACCCTATTATCAGAGTCTCCTAACTAGTCTTTTAGATTCCCAACTCGCTGTTTTCTTCTAAATACCATCAGGTAACTATTGGCTTAACATTAACTGTCTTCACAAGCCTCAGGATGATTCCCATTACTGACAAAATAATGTTACAGTTGCTTAGTGTGGAATTCAAAGCTCTTCTGGAGATAGCTCCAAATGTTCCCATTTACTGTGGTCAATATTAGTTTGCTCACTCTGTGTTTAATGACTTATGAGAATTTATTCATCTTAAACACAAGTTGGCATTTTCTTAGAGTAAACTTTTTCTCCAGAAGAGTCAAAGCTGTGTACATGTGTGGTGCACAGACCTCACTGGAGATCAATATCTCTTTGCAGGTCATGGCATTTGATGGGAAACAGACAGCTACTCATGCCCTAGTCTGGTGACCTGATTCACTTGCTTCATAGTTTGTATAAAGCAAGAAAAGATGATGGGAAAAAAGAAGGTGCCAGGAAAATGCATACCCAGAAGTGTGTGTAGGTGTTCAACAAGATCACGATTCCTTTTTCTTCTTTAGTGGCTTAACACAAGAGCATCTTGATCTCTCTGCTCTGTGGGTCAGGAAACCTGGAGCTGTTTACTTAGCTTCTCTGGCTAAGGTCTCTGAGAGCTTCCCCCTCATCCAGGTGTTGGTATCTTCATTCATTTTTCTCACTTCGATCACACTTTCAAAAAAAGCTGCCAGCTAAACCCTACTTTCTTTAAAGTTTCATAGCACAGAGAGCCCCAGACACCCCATGGATGGTATTTAAATGTAAAACTGAATTCTTCCTTGTCTTGGATAGTCAGTTGTCTATTTCATTAGATATGGAAAGCACCCCTTGAACTTGATGGTATGAGAGAGGTGTGCTAGATTATAATGAACAAAATAAATTGGCTTTCAAATTCCATCTGCCACCTGCTCACATAAATCCACAATCTTCATTATTAAAGTTTAAAGATGTATGAGAAATTTGTCAAAAACTTGCAGGCATCCCGCTGGGGAACCTAGGAGCACTCTGGACCAGAGACTCCTTCTATTATCTGTTTTCCAATGCTACATGGGGCTATAGATGTGAGGGGTCAAGAGTGGAGAAAATGGGAGGCACGGGTCCAGGCGTGCACACAGGTAAGTATTTGGGTAGGTCTAATCTGGAACATTGATGCTATCATTGTATTTTTGTGAATATTGAACTGTTAGCTCCACAAAGCTGTGCTAGCTACTGAACAAAGCAGAAGCTTGCAGAGATAGTTATCACTGATTTGGAAATGCTTTCATTCCCTCAGCTCCTACATAACAAAACTATTTTCTGAGTGTGGAACTAGAAATGTTAGTCCCTGATGGGAGGCATTCATGTATCACCTGATCAAAGCAGCCACAACCAAATCACTGGTGAATTCACAGTCTTTGGGGATCCCTTTTATCCTCTTCATAGAATGATTCAGCCTCACGTGACTCTTGGTGACTCTGGTGATTAGAGTTTCTGGCAATAGGAATAAAGTCTGCTTATGGTAAGTTTAGAGGCAACGTCAGACACAGAAAGACCAAAACCGTTGGTCATAAATATGAAGAACATGGACAAAATATGTCATGTAATTCCACTTTATCCATGTGGATTTAAGTTTGTATCCTCAAGATAGATATATGTATATATATATGATATAACTCCTTGATATGTATCATTTATATAACTCCTTGATATATATGCAAATGTACATATACCCTGCTGTGTCTACTTATGTATGTATCAAACTGGGTGTTCTTTTACCCAGTTTTGCCTCCATTAATTTTGCCTTCGAAAGCTAAGAAACTTTTGAAATGTTCCTTTTTTTATTTTATCAGTGCTGTGACTCTGACTCCTTTACTAGAGTGGGCGGGCAATATCTGACTTAAGTGGTCTACAATGTTACTACTGTTCTATCTTAATTTTTACTTCTCCTTTTCCCATATTCCTATAAACAAGTTATTTTTCTTAAATCCTAACAGAATTTTGGATTTTCCTTCAGTATTTTTGCCCCACCCAAAGTCTATCCTTCAGTTTTCAAAGTTATAGCCATCTCTAGAGGGTTGGTAGTAGGACCAACCTTATCAGGGCTATCACTGACCTCTATTAACCCCTCTGATGTGTCCATCTGCTTTTCTAATGAGCCCAGGGTCCTGGGAACTCTCAGAAGCCTTGGGGTTGGTCTAATGGCAGATTGAGGGCAATGGGCTGCTTTTAAGTTTGGCTTTCTGATTTCTTCTTAATATTCAGCCCAGTCAGATTATGGAAGACCATTGACTCAGCACCTGCCTCAGTTTCTGCCCCCCTTAAAGACTTTGCTCCAGCACATTGTCACTATACCTGGGTAATGAACACATAGATAGCCACACTCTAGTCTGGATCAGCACGGGGCAAGATTGCCAGTGAGAATTTTATAGTTTTCAAAGAAGTATTTTCATGCTCATAATCTCCATGCTCATGACCTCCATTGAGCACCTCAAGATTTAAGGACAGGAGAAGGCATATGTGATTGGAACTGTTTTGCAGACTTCAGAACTGATGGTGGAAGAGGACAAAGATGTGCCCAGAATGTCTAGGTTTATGAGTAGCAGACCTGGGCATCAAATGCTAGGCCTCATTCTGTTATATCACAACCCTTGGCAAAGGGCCTATCTATTACTAATCTTTGTAACTTCAGTTGAATGAGTGAATGGTAATGTTTCTGGTAACTCAGGGCTTCCTCATGGTGGCTCCAGAAAACTTACCAAAACATACTCTTTTTTTTGACAGGGTCAAACTACCTGAATGAGATGTTCTACCTAGCTGGCTACAGTGGGAATGGCTGGGCAAAAACATGGGTTAAAGAAAAAGTCAGTTAAAATGAAGTTAATTTTGTTATTTCAATACCATGCACAAGACCCATGCAAATTCAAACCAGACAAAACCCAGCATAGAGCTGGGGAAATGGGTAAGAAGCCCAACCTTAGCTGAGGAACTACTGGCAACTGATCACTGCTGGGTGCAGGAGAGTTGGTGTTCTTTAAAAGGATGACACTAGATTGGTTGACCAGGCACTAGTGGATGAACTCACACTAAGACATTTGGGGACACAAACTTGACTTGATAGGCCTTAACATATATTGTATGAAACCCAGCAGGGGGAGGAATCTAAATGTAATTAAGATGTATTGGATGAAATGCACAAAAATTCAATTAAGATTATTTTTAAAAAGATAATGTTGAAAGGCTGGGTGTGGTAGTGCACATGTGTAGTCCCAGCACTTAGGAGGCAGAGGCAGGCAGATCTCTTGTCAGTTCAAGGCCAGCCTGGTCTATATAGTGAGTTCCAGGCCAGCTGAGGCTACAGGAAGACCCTGTTTCGAAAAGACCAAAACAAAAAACAAACAACAACAAAAAAACCAAAGACGTATTAACAAAAGAAAAAAATACAGGTTTATCGTTTAAAAAAAAGATAGTGTTGAAGGGTATACTCTCTCCTCCAAGGATGTATTCCTGTGTAGATGAAGGTGATGTAGGTCCTGACCCCTTTCGAGCCTAGAGAAAAGGAAAGAATAACTATACTTGCTTTCTTATAGTGCTTTATTGTTTTCAAAAGTATGTTTTGGCCGGGCATGGTGGCAAACACCTTTAATCCCAGCCCTGGGGAGGCAGAGGCAGGACATCTGGTCAGGGCATTTCTACAGATATTTTTGTTGTTGCTGCTTTCTTTAAAAAAAAATGAAACTGAAATTTGCTGTTCCCCTGCTCTCGAAACACAGAGTCCTAACATTTCCATTTTCTCTTTGATAGAGTTCTTGATCACTCTCTAGTTCTGTTTTCTGTTTCATTATTGTTTGTTTGAAACAGAGTCTTGCTTTGTGCCCCAGGCTGGTCTTGAACTGACATTCTTCCTGCCTCTGCCTCCTAAATACTGGGATCACAAGCCTGGCTCGTCACATCTAGCTCTGTGATCTTTTATTACATTTTATCTCAGAAATCACCATTTTTGTTATGAGTGAGCCCAGATGAGCTGTTTACAGACATGTCTCACCAAACTCTGGAACCCCTGTCCTCTGCTTTCTAGAGCTCTGGCGTGTTTAAAGTTGCCCCCCACCCCTCCCCACAGTGCCAGGCATGAAGTATTCACTGAACAGTTGTTGACTATGCTCAATAAATAAATGAAGGGAGCTCAGGGTTTTCAGTGGTCCTACAGTGGCATTCATGATCTTCTCTAGAGCAAACATTGAATGCAGTATTTGATGATTCAGTCAGAGAATATGCCAGTAAGTGACTTGGACTCTACTTCTCCTTCAGTGGCCCCTGGAAGCTCATCCTCCCCTGCAGCCTTCCTAACAATCCATCCATGGCCTTTCTCCTCGTAACTACCCTTGTGCTTCTTGAAGTCTTTTTTTTTTTTTTTTCAACTAGATATTCAGTGTATACATCACTGCCCTAGTTTGTCTCTTCATTGCTGTGACAAAATACTCTGACCAATATCAACTTGGGGAGGAGAGGGGTTATCTTAGATCTGCTGGGTCACAGTTCATC
>NW_008340065.1:2930431-2942455 GCF_000622305.1 Nannospalax galili
AGGCCATGGAGGAACGCTGCTTACTGGCTTGCTCCCTTGGCCCCTGCTCAGCCTGCTTTCTTATGCAACACAGGCCCATCTGCCCAGGGTTAGTATCACCCACAGTGGGCTGGGCCCTCCCACATCACTCATCAAGAAGATGCCCCTCAGACATGGCTACAGGCCAGTCCAATGGAGGAAATTCCCCGATTGAGGCTCCCTCAACCCAGGTATGTCAAGTTGACACTAAAGCTATCCAGCACAATCACATTATTTTGTGATGTACAATATGTTAATATTTGCATGTCTGGTGCTGGAGAGATGACTCAGTAGTTAAGAACACTGACTGTTCTTGCAGAAGACCTGGGTTCGTATCCCAGCACCCACATGGCAGCTAACAACTGTCTGTTACTCCAGTTCCAGGGGATCCGACAGCTTTTTCTGTCCTGTGCAGGTATTGCATGACACAGGTGCACTTACCTACATGCAGGCAATACATGCACACACATAAAATAAAAACAATAAATAAAATATTAAAAGATTATTTGCATATCTCCATGTCTAACCATCCCGATTATAAGCTTTCTCCAGGGGGTAATTCAGATTTCAGAGGGTAAGGAGCATAGTGCACCGAGAATCACAGTCTTCACTAGCAAATACTTTTTCAGCAGGAGAGTTTTGCTTTGGGTATGTACAAGAACCAAATTCTCTTGCTACAGTTGTACATACTTGATTATTGATTAGGATTTTTCACAGACTATTCTGGGTCCACCCCTTTTTAGCCTTAGATCTTCTCTACCGCATACTTCTATTTCAGAACCATATGGTGCTCTCATATCATGAATCAATCTCTGACCCTGGGTGCTTATGTCTATTGCTCTTTAGATTATATCTCATAGCTGCCAGAGGTAATAAATGCCTAGTACATCCTGACAAGTACTTCTCCCTGGTCAATCTCTTGACAGCTAATCACTAGGGTTTGGTCCTGTCAGAAGTCCCCAGAACTACATTTTTAAGAAGTCCAAAACCAGAATAAAACTTGCTTTAAAATTTTCTTACTACCTATGTTATACATAGGCAAGAGAATTGCAGACCACTATGCATAAGCCAATTAAAAGGAAAAAGAGTCCTTTATTGAGTGACTGAAAGTGGCTAGAGCCTCAGAAAAAAAATCTCTCAGTGATGAAGCTTTGTAGAATTTATAAAGGCAAAACTCCACAAAAACCACAAAGACAGTTGAGCCGGATATAGTACAGAGAGCTTTTGCTACAGTAATTATTTTGGTTATACACTGAAATTGTTTTTTTATATACCTGAAGTTATTATTATTTTTATTATTATTCCTCTGGATCATGGTCAAGACCAGGAAAGCCCTGAATGTTTTGCAGGTGTCTAGAAAATACTAGTGACTGGGAAGAATGCCAAATGAGGCACAAGCTAGAGTCAGGACAGGCCCAGGACAAGATGGAGTTTCTTTAGCTACTGCACCTAGACTTATGTTAAAACCCGGCAATTAATCTTCAAGACATAAAGGAAAATGTTTTCCTGTTACAAGCAAGAGAATGGGTAACTAAACATTGCATGCATAACTTTAGTTCTTAGGCCCTGTAAAAGCATTAGAATTAGTCTTCTTATTGTTGGTTTTAAGTCTGATATCCATGGCTACAAACTGAATATATCTCATTGACAGAGATGTGAGTTTAGCAGACAGAGGAACTCTGAAGTGTCCGGAGAAGCTGGGGTTACGTCATCTTGGTTGAGATCTTAGACACAGGTCAGGCAGATCCTCGGTCTTGCGACTGGACAGCTGTGAACTTTGTGGCAGTCACTTGTGCTCTTGAGCCTCAGTTCCCCATTTGAGAAATGAAAGGAACAACCCCATACGTTTGGGGGATCCATGAGCGAGAAAACTCCTGGCACAGAAACATCTAGTAAGCACTTCAGAAAATGCCAAATGTCATTTACTTTTGACATTTCTTTCTTTTCTAGGTGTGTCTAGATATTTGATATCTTTGGTTGCAGTGATTTTTTTTTCTCAGAATTTAGCCTCATAGGCCGTTTTCAAAAGACAAGTCTCTTTGATGTGCCCAGGACCTTAGATATTTTCTACTCATAGCACCTACAAGAAGCATCTTTTTTTTTTTTTGTCTTTTTGAGACAGGGTCTCTCTGTAGCCCTAGCTGTCCTGGAACTTACTATGTAGACCAGGCTGGCCTTGAACTCAGATCTGCCTGCCTCTGCCTCCCGAGTGCTGGGATTAAAGGCGTGTGCCACCATGCCTGGCTACAAGCATCTTACATAATAATTCTTCCCAATTATTTAGTAGTCTGCTATTTACGAAGTGTTTGTTGATTCAGTATTCTTCAAAAGGACCCTCTGATGGCAATGTCCCCTGTGCTGGATGGGCTCTTCCTTTTTGTTTGCTCTCTGTCTCTCCCATTTTGTCAAGGAAATGACCTTCCCACCAGTGACTTCCTGTCTGTGAGGCTCATCCTCATTGCTATATAAGCGGCTCCCTGACTGCTGTTCAGACCTCACCGTTGGGGTCTCCTCAGAGAAGCTTTGGACTCATTCCTACAACAGTTCCCCATTTTACCATATCATAGAAGTTTCACTGTCTGTCTGATTTATTTTACAAATGCTCACCCCAGAATCTAAGGTTTGTGAAGGCAGAGATGCTGTCCACTTTATCTCTTTAGAATGTACATTCTCTGTGTGAGGTGATGAGTTGGATAGCTTCAGTTATCAACTTGACATACCCAGGAAAAGGGAACCTCTGTTGGGAAAATGTCTATCAGATTGGCCTGTGGGCATGTCTGTGAGTCTTCTTTCTTTTTTTCTTTTTTTCTTTCTTTCTTTCTTTCTTTCTTTCTTTCTTTCTTTCTTTCTGCTTTTGGTTGGTTGGTTGGTTTTTGAGACAGGTCTTCCTATAGCCATGGCTGGCCTACAACTCTATGTAGACAGACATGATCCCCTTGTAGCTCCAGCTAGCCCAGAACTGGCTAGCCAGGCTGGCCTCTGTGTCGCCAAGTTCTGGGATCAAAGGTGCTTACCACCACACCTGGCTTGAGGCACTTTCTTGATGCTTGAGTGATATGGGAAGGCCTAGCTCATGGTGAGTGGTGACACCAGTGGGCAGGTGGTCTTGGGTCGTATAAGAAAGCAAGCCAAGCACAGGTCAGAGAGCAAGGCAGTAAGGAACGTTCCTACACGGTTTGTGCCTCAGGTCCTTTCCTCCCCAGTGTGCTTCTGGTCAGTGTTTTATCACAGCAAGGGAAAATAACTAAGACAGTTGGTATCGACAGTGGGGTATTACTGTGAAGGACCTGGTCATGTTGTTCTGGAGATAATTGTGGAAGCTTTTGGAGTTTTGGACTGGAAAAGTCATTGGGTGCTTGGAGTTTAGTGAGCTCTATTCTATGGGAATTTGGAACATAATGCTAAGAGGTGTAGGTGATGGAGGCCTGGCTTGTGAAGTGTGAAAGGAAAGTCTGAGAGTCCCATAAAGACTCTCTCTGGGCTGTTTATATGATATTTTGAGTTGAGAATCTGTGGCTTCTGGCCCACTGGGGCTGAAGAATTAGTTGTGATTAACAAAACACCAGCACCACTGAACTGAAACCTTTGCTTTACTGGGACAGTTGATGCTGATTAGCTAGGGCTGAAAAAATCAGATGTAATAAGAGAGAAGCGTCTTTGAGGTGAAATCTTCTGGTAAGTATTTCCTCAGGGTCAGCAGACAGAAGCTGTAGCCCAGAGGGAGCCAAGGCTGCATCTCGGGCTAGAAGTTGGACTTGCTAATGTCTCAGAGTTTCCCATATGGTGCTGGTTTTGGTGGCATGCAAACTGTAGAATTGAAGGAGTCATGGAGGGAGTCGGAGGCTTGGCATCGTTTTAGGCCAGCAGAGTCCATTGGTGCAGGTGCAGCCTCAGTTGCAGTGTAAACTCTAGGACTGAAGGGATCATGGAGATACTCCAAGGTTTGGCATTGTATGAGGATAGGAGAGGCCATTGGTGCAGGTGCAGCCTCAGTTGCAGTGTAAACTCTAAGACTGAAGGGATCATGGAGAGACTCCAAGGTTTGGCATTGTATGAGGATAGGAGAGGCCATTGGTAAAGGTGCAGCCTCAGTTGTAATGAAGACCCAAAGATGTTGGAGATTCCAGGGCCATAGGATGTCCACCAAGGACAGCAGCGGGTATGGAGTGGAGCCAGCTTGAGCCTATGAGACAAGCTGTGTGTGCTGTGAATAGCAGAGCCAGAGAAGTGTCATCACTCAAGCCCTTTGGAGTCAGGAGATCCTGACTGAATGCCATATGTCTGACTTTGAGTACACTGCTGGACTTTGGTTTTGCTTAAGTTAACCTGGTTCTTCACGTTTGAGATAAAGAAGTATTTAACTTGGTCTTTTTTTATTTTATAGGACCCCACAGTTAAGAAACTTTGGATTGTTTTAAAGAGACATTGAACATTTATTTTTTATTTTTTTAATTTTTAAAAAATTTAATAACCAAATGATTAGAAGAAGCATTTCATAACAGCTTTAACATATTCAGTAACACATTCCAGAGCAAGGATACATGTCTTTCAAAGGTGGCTGTAAATTTTTAGGTTCACAGTTAAATTAATGCAGTCATATAATATTGAACTCAGTATAAACCCTGTAAGACAAAATTGAATGTTTTTACCCTTTAAAGAAGATCTCCATTTCATTTTAAGATATGCTGTTTCCTACATTTTTAATGCTACTAACATTTACATGTTTGCACATGTCTTTAATCTCTGTGTATCTGATTATTACTAGTCACAGTTGGTTATACTCAGATCCTTAGCACCTGAGTATGGATATAAAGTCATCAGGTAGATTTCACTGACAATGGTTATCACCTCTACTATTTAACATGGGGTAAATTTTTATGCTTCCTCCTCAAATATGTCTTTTTATTAATTTGTTGATTTTTTGTGTGTGGAAATTGAACATTTTAAGGACTGTAAGACTTAAAATTGTGCTATGTTTTATATTGTGGTATTAATATTAACATGAGAGCTTAGGGACAAGAAATGGAAAGATTATGGCTTGATGGCGATGTGTTTGCGTGTCAAGTTGACAAGGGGCCAATTGTGCTGGATAGCTTCAGTTGTCACTTGACACACCAAGAAAGAGGGAGCCTCAGCTGGGGAAATTCCTCTATCAGCTTGGTCTATGGGCATGTCTATGAGGCATTTTCTTGATGGTTGAGTGAAATGGAGGGAACAGCCCACTATGGGTGGTGCCACCCCTGTGCAGGTGGTCCTGGGTTCTATAAGAAAGAAGGTTGAGCACAGGCCAGCGAGCAAGTCAGTAAACAGAATTCCTCCATGCTCTGTGCTTCAGTTCCTGCTTCCGGGTTCCTGCCTTGGCTTCCCTTGATGATGGACTGTGAGCTGTATCCAAATAAACCATTCCCTCCACAGTTGGTTTTGAATAGAGTATTTTATCACAGCAAGAAAAATCAAACTAGGACAGGTGATTATCCCCTAAAAAGGGCAAAGTTGGTCCTCGAGGGTGAAAAATAAATCTTATTCTTTTAATAAATGTAAAGCACAGGATAAGGTGTTGGAGAGATGGCTCAGTGGTAAGAACTCATGCTACATAGCATTTAGATCCCAGCACCCATGTGAAAAGCCAGGTGTGCTCATTCATGCCTGTAATCCCAGAACTGTGGTGGACAAAGACAGGAGGATTGCTGGGGCTTGTTTACCATCAGCTTAACTCTAGGTTCAGTGAGAGACCCTGCCTCAAAAGAAAAAGGCAGAGAGTGATTCAGCAGGATATCCGAGGTCTTCCTTGGGCCTGCACATATGCATACATGAGTGCATGCATACACACACACACACACACACACACACCCCATCCACACAATATTACATACAGATATATACACATACACATATAATAAAGCACAGACACACATACAGTACATAAAGTCACAGGGTATAAACTTGGCACTAAAATTTGGAGAACATAATGAGGACAAGACCATCTTAAAAGTTCCCTTAGGGGAGTTATAAGGAAGAAACAAAAAGTTGAGAAGACCGCCTTACATTGTAGAAGAGGGCCAAGCACATAGTAGGCTCATAACTAACATTTTTTGGTGGCTACAGCATACCTTTTAATAGCTGCAGAAGCTCAGTTTTGGAGAGGTGAAGTGTCTGGCCTCAGGAAATTAAGTTAATTGATAGCGGAAATGAATCTCTAACTCCTTGGATCTTGTGGTTTTTTTATTCCTAGCCACCCATTAAATGCCCAATTCGTAACTTTTGAATTAACTTGAACATATTAGACATTCCCACAAGAGGAGAAAAGGAAAACATATTTTCTATGCGAAACAGCGAATGATCATAGAAAATCATTTCATTCAGAAGAGACCGGCTAATCTTCCCCAGACAACATTAATGGTATATTGGCTGTATTGGCTAATCTTAAGAATGGGAATCAATTTCATCTCCTCATGGCAGAATAAGGGTGAGAGAGTGAGCAGTATTTTCAGTGTCTTAGTTATTGTTTTACAGCATTTGAGGGTCAAAAATAGCTAACAATTCCATTTATTAAGTGGTCAGGTTCAAATAGCTTGGGAAATATTCCTGCACAAACAATTCGGTGCACTTTGGCCCTGTACAACTCTCAAGTCTTGGAATTTTGTTGGATATCACTACCCTCCTTTCTGGTTTCCCACTGACTTTTTAAGGGCCTTTCATCACAACAATTACTGAAAACCCAACTTCGAATGGGTGTGATGTCATTGGATGAAGTATAATGATTTAGTGTTGAAACGATCTCTGTCAAGTTAGTAGCTTCTACAGCATCAGCAGATGTTATGATACCTTTGAAACTTGAGCCCAGCATACTCTTGTGAGTTCTCTGCAGCACCCTGGAGTATCTCAGGACATTGTTTAGGAATGAACAGTGACAGTAGAACAAGGCATGATATGAGCCTAGGCAGACATGGTCAATTTTGAATGGTAAATATTTAGAAGTGGAAAATTAGAAGCAGATAGAACTTATCTCAAAATGTTAAATGAGGGGCTAGGAAGATGGCTCAGTTAATGAAGTGCTTGCCATGCAAGCATGAAGACCGGAGTTCAATCCTCAGAACCCACACTACCCCAGGCATGGTGGTATGGCCTTGTAACACCAGTGCTGGGAAGTGGACAAGCAGATCCCGGGGGCTCACTGGCCATCCACTTACCCTAACTGGTGAGTTCCAGGCTAGCAAACTCTGTCTCAAAAAAAGGGCAGTTAGCACCTGAGAAACAACGTCATCTGAGGCTAACCTCTAGCCCACACACATCAGCACGTGTGTGTACACCTGCACGTACACGCCTCTCCCCTCCACATACATTCAATTTCCTCCTTTGCCTGCATGCACCTTCATGCTCTATTACCCTCTGCCTTATTCTTTTGAAACAGAGTCTTTCACTGAAACTGGAACTGGGCTGAAGGCTAACAAATCCCAGTAATCCTCCTGTCTCTGACTCCCACAGTACTGGGGTCAAACACACACCCGATCCATGGCCAAACTTTATGTGAGTGCTGGGGATTTGAACACAGGTCCTCAAGGTTGCATAGCAAGACTCACACACTGAGTCATCTTCCAGTCATCTTCCCAGTGACCTTTGTATTAGTTTTCAATGGCTATGGTAACAAATGATCACAAACTTAGTGGCTTAAAGCAACAGAAATGTATTCTATCGTGGTTCTGTACTAGAAGTTCAAAGTCAAGGTGTCAGTGGGAATTCTCCCCCCACCCCCCGCAAGGCTCGAGAGGACAGTGTTCCCTTACCTCTTCCAGCTTCTGAGGTCTGGTGGTGTGTCCTGACTTCCGTGCCTGCATTGCTCTCTAGTCACATGGACTCCCCTTCTTTCTGGACCTGTGTCCTTTCCTGTCCCACCCCTTATGAGGTCATTGAATTTAAGGTCTGGCTCATAGGAATTTTCAGAATGACATCATCTCAAAATCCTTAACCTAATTATATCTGCAGAGATTCATTTTCCAAACAAGGTAGCATTGACATCCTGGGCATCAAGACCTAAGGATACCATTTTGAGGACCATTATTCAAACCTCTGTACTTAGAGACAGAGAGGCACATGAGAGGGTGGACTTGTGAGGCTGGACTTGAAGATTTGAGTTGAGAAGAATTAAAAAACAGGTATAAAGCAAAGGACTAAAGTGAAATGGGTGTAGAGAGAGAAACAGAAATTAAGGCACATTTGAGCACCAAGAGAGACAGATGTGGGCTCTCCCTGGGATGAATTTGACTTTCTGAGTGTTGATATCAGTCTTCCAGGACCCTGGCTGCCTTATGTTCTACGGCATAGTGAAGCTCCTCAGGGAATTCTCTCACTTGTTGGTTTGAATGGGTTTCTCTACTTTCAGCCAAGAGCCCCAATTAAGTCAAAATGGAACAGATGAAAGGAAGGCAAGTTCCGCTCAGCTTTGGGAAGCCTCACGTCATCTAAGACTTTTATACACACTCATCTCTAAGGTGATATGCACCGATTTCTTGTTTCCCTCCCAAGTTCTTGCCCAGATCTCTCTTCTGCTTGGGTAGACCTTGTGTCCTGAGGTCACTCTGGCACCTGTCTTACTTAACACTTTCAAAATCCCAAGATGGCTCAGTTCTGCAGCCTTCACTATTTAACTGGATCAGTTATTTTCTCACACCTTATATCAATTATCTTCCCACACCCTGGTCTCAGGTTCCTTCTAATCTAAGTATGGTATTCCTTAGGGATCAAGCAGCTCTGCTTAAGGATAGAAAGGCCTCTTCCTTTCAGCACCCCTTTTTACTTTAGAGGAAATGCAAGCTAACAAAAATCATTCATTTGATCTACTTTTTAATACCATAACTAGCTTTTGGTGAGAAGTCCATTTCCAGCTGAGCAGCTTTTTTGTTTTTGTGTTTATTTTTCCCCTGGAGGACTTCCACACCTGCCTGCCTCTCTGTTCATCTACCTGGTGCTAAGAACACCATTCAATTCAGACTTTTATCATTAGATACTAGCTGCAGATGGTGCCCCCCCCACCAACCCCCAAGGAGCAGTGGAATGCCACTGACTGCTGTTCCCAGCAGCCCCAATAACACCCCTGGGGATGGAGGATTGTATTAGATCTGAGGCTGAGGTGACTTTACATAACCCATCTCCTTGCTGGAGGAAGAATATGCACTTCAGTCTTCAGCATTACACATCTACTGTTCTGTGTTCCACAACAAAAACACATTTCTATCCATATTTAGAACCTATCTCACATTTCTTATATAACCCTTAAGACAAAAAATATGACTTGTGGGCTATATTCATAAAGCAACTTAATTTTTGTCTTTTAGTCTCTCTTCAAATTCTTTGTGAGAAATATTATTTCCCTGCCTGTGGATAAACACAGGCAGATGCCAAGACATCTCTGGACCCTCAGGTGTCAAAACACAGTCTCAATACCATTGTTTAAATATTTTGTTCAAGGTAATAGTCAAAAACTTCATTTAATTGAAAATTGAGAGAAAGCGAGGTGGCACATACCTATAATCCTAGTACTTCGGGAAGTAGAGGCAGAAGGATCATGAGTCCAATGTGATCCTCAGCTGATTGTAGTGAGTTCAAGGCCAGCCTGGGCTACATGAGACCCTATCTCAAAAGAATCAAAACCAAATGAAAACAAACAAAAGTAAACACAATAAAGTATGGCTCTTTCCTATTTTACCTCGAACCTGGTGAAGAGAGGACATTAACAGAGAGGGAAGGGAATTATAGTTACCTTCTCTTTGTGGCGTTTGTTTTTTGGGTCTACTGATGCCACCCCTCCACACCTGTGCCCATAGCTAGAGAGCTTATTATTATTATTATTATTATTATTATTATTGTTATTGTTATTCTGTGCCTCCACACCTGTGCCCATAGCTAGAGAGCTTATTATTATTATTATTATTATTATTGTTATTGTTATTGTTATTTTGGCTCTTCTAGAATGGGACATGGGAAGAAGGAGAGGAAGAGACAGTAAGAAAGGTGTTACTTATCTGAGACTTCTGTGGTTAGGTGCTATGTCATTGTCATTTCTTGGGGCACTTTCAGTTCTTCAGAGAACGTCCTCATCATTGGGAAACCTCATTTAAAAATGAGGCCAAATGAACATTTTTTTCTTCTTTTTTATTCTTTTGCTTTTTCCTGGCTCCTAGAAACCTGACAATGCCTTAAATATCAGTGTTTGTGCTGCTGTAACAAAACACCAGAGACTAGAGAATTTATAAAGAACAGAAGTTTATTTTTCACAGTTCTGAAGGCTGGAAAATCCAAGGTCAAGGTGTTGAAGGGTTCATTGTATAGGAATGTCAAATCTCTGCTACCAAGATGTACCATCTGGAGGGGAGGAATGCAGGGTAGGATGGCAGGAGGCATGAACTACTGCCCTCAAGCCTCTTTATAAGACAGCTAATGACACTCATGGGGGCAGCTCTCATTACTGAATCACCATGCGGAGGCCCAACTGCTGGGTCTGGGAGAGGAGACTGAAGTCATTTCACTCAGCTCTCTCTTGCTGAGCTCTCTTTACTGCATTAAGATTTCCTCCTGGATAGGGTTTAAATGGACCCAGTACAGCCTCTCTGGGGTGGTTCATACCTGTGGACTATAGAACACTCACACATTTCACTTTGAGAAAACTAAGAAGAGGGTGGGCTGCTTCCAAAAGAGCAGGGCTTCCTTTGTCCTACTGGGTGCTCACTAGTGGGCCCATCTTTTGCCCTTTAGAATCTGCAGGTAGGATTCAGATCCAAGCCTATGGCATCCCTTGAGCAGTATACACTCACCTGGGTGTCACAGTTTAAACCCACCCAGGGGTCTATTCAAAACCTTGTTCTTTTTTTTCGTTTGTTTCTTTTGATCTATTTTATGTGTATGAGTGCTATGCCCACATGTATGTAGGTACACCCGGGTCATGCAATGCCTGGGGAGGCTAAAAGAGGGTGTTGGATCTCCTGGAACTGGAGTTATGAACAGTTGTTGGCAGTCATGTGGGACCTGGGAACCGAGCCTGGGTCCTCTGCAAGAGCAGCCAGTGCACTTAACCACTGAGCCACCTCTCCAGTCCAAAGCCCTGTTCTTTTTTTTTAATATATATTTTTTATTTTTTAGAAGAAGTATTTCATCACAGCTTTAACATACTCAATAACAATTTCCAGAGCAAAGATACATCTCTTTCAAAAGTGGCTAGAAAATTTTTTGGTTCACAGTTGAATTAATACAGTTATATAATATTAAACTCAGTATAAACCCTGTAAGACATAAAATTGAATGATTTTAACCTTTAAAAAAGATCTCCATTTCATTCTAACATATGCTGTTTCTTACAGAAATATTCATTGTTTTTGCTAATAACGCTTAGATGTTGGTGCATGTGTCTCTAATCTGTATATATCTGATTACTACTAGTCATAGTCAGTTGCACTCGGATCCTTGGCACCTGCGTATGTATATAAAGTCATCGGGTAGATTTCAATGGTAATGTTTATCACCTCTACTACTTCACATGACATAAATCTTTATGCTTCCTCCTCAATTATAACTCATTTTTTAAATTTGTTGATTTTTTTTTGTGTGTATATCCCACAGAACATCCCAAACAATCTTATTCGTCTATATACCCACTTCCCAGACGACACCTTCCCATAGCCCCCCGCACCCCCAAACCCTTTTACTCTGTCTTCCCTGCTACTGTCTGCTGTGGCATTGGCATCCAGCCGTTCCCCAGTACTTGTCCATCCGGTGAATCTAGTCAGCCTATCTATTTTTTTTGTGTGTATATCCCACAGAACATCCCAAACAATCTTATTCGTCTATATACCCACTTCCCAGACGACACCTTCCCATAGCCCCCCGCACCCCCAAACCCTTTTACTCTGTCTTCCCTGCTACTGTCTGCTGTGGCATTGGCATCCAGCCGTTCCCCAGTACTTGTCCATCCGGTGAATCTAGTCAGCCTATCTAGAGGTCTTTGTTTTAGGAGAA
>NW_008340065.1:2942628-2945216 GCF_000622305.1 Nannospalax galili
TGTGGGGTCTATACAACCTCCTTGATCAAGAGGACAGGTGACTCACCACAGTTACAGGACATTTTGAGAAATGCTTATAGTCCCCTGGAACTAGTCGACCTAGGAGAGCAAGGAGCAAAAACTGTCCTTTATGTCCCTCTGACCAAATTAGTATAGGCCTCAAAGTATGTCTGTTAAACATCCAAGAAGGTTAGTTCCACCAGTCTGGTGCTTTAAATTACCATGTGCCATGCAGAAAAGCTTGGGCAAAGACCAATTGTTCTCAGATAAACGTTGCCTAGACATACATTTCTTGATCTGGTATGTATAATTTGTCAGTAGGTTGTTGGACTAACATGGTTCCCTCTGGTTTTTAAAACTAGCTAGGCATTATTTATCTCTCGCATTGTCTCATCCCTCCATCATGGTTTTCCCACTTAAGGTGCCTCCATTTTTCCCATTACTCCCTTAATAATACTTCTCCTATGGTCCTACCTCTCTTGAGCTCCTTCTTTCCCCTTATCCCCTAGGTTCCTTGTATACCCTTCCCTCCCCGCTCCCTTAAACTAACCCAATTTTTATCCATACCTCCCTTATTAATGCCTGTTTCCTACTGTTCTTCTCTTTCAGATTTGTTCTTTTCCTGGTTCGTTTTCATTATCCTGGTTCCTGTAGTTATGTCTGGATACGTAATCACTTTATCAGGATTTGGTTCTAGGATCCACATATGGGGGAGAACATATGTTGATTTTTTTCCTGAGTCTGTGTTACTTCACTTAGTATAACAGTTTCTAGTTCCATCCATTTACCTGCAAATTTCATCTTTCTTTACTGCTGAGTAAAACTCCATCATATAAATGAACCACATTTTCATTATCCACTCATCAATTGAGGGACACCTAGGTTGCTTCCATCTCTTACCTATTGTGAAAAGAGCAGCAACAAACATGGATGTACAAGTGTCTCTGCAATAGGATGAGTTCTTTGGGTATATGCCAAGGAGTGGCTTAACTGGGTCAAGTGGTAGGTTCATTTGTAGTTTTTCAAGAGTTCTCCATGCTGCTTTCCATAGATGTTGAACAAGTTTGCAGCCCCAGCAGTGGGTGAGTGTTCCCCCTTCCCCACATCCTCTCCAACATTTGCTGTCATTTGCTTTGTTGATTTTAGCTCTGGCTGGAGTATCTCCAAGTTGTTATAACTTGCATTTCCTGGTAACTCGCAATGTCTAACACTTTTTTTTTTTTTTTTTTTTTTTTGGGTCTCCGCCATCTTTATGTCTTCTTTTGAGAACTCTCTGTTCAGCTCCTTATCCCATCTTTTAATTGGGTTAATTCCTTTTCTTGATTCTTTGTTTTTTTGAGTTCATTATATATTCTGGATGTTAAACCTCTGTCAGATGTGTCACTGGTGAAGATTTTCTCCCATTCTGTGGGTTTTCCCTTTACTTCCCTGGTTGCCTCCTTTGACGTACAGAAGCTTTTTAGTTTAATGAGGTCCCATTTGTTGATTCTTGACCTTGTTTCCTGGGCGATTGAAGTCTGGTTTAGAAAATCCTTTCCTACACCTATGTTTTGTAAGTTTTTGCCAATGTTTTCTTCTAACAGTTTCAGAGTTTCGGGCTTTACGTTGAGGTCTTTGATCCATTTGGAACTGACTTTTGTGCATGGTGAAAGATAGGGGTTTAGTTTCATTCTCTACAGGTGGAAATCCAATTTTGCCAGCACCATCTGCTAAACATGCTGTCTTTCCTCCAGTGAATGTTCCTGGCCTGTTTGTCAAATATCAAGTGGTTGAAATTGCATGTACTCATATTTGGGTCTTCAGTTTTGTTCCATTTATCTATGGGTCTTTTTTGGACCAATACCATGTTTTTTTTTATGACTATAGTTCTGTAATACAGTTTAAAATCTGGTAGAGTAATCCCGTGGCATCGCACTTAATGTTCAGGGTTGCTTTGGCTATCCGAGGTCCGTTGTGCTTCCATATGAATCTTGGTATAGTTTTTTCCAAGTCTGTGAAAAATGTCATGGGGATTTTGATTGGCATTGCATTGAATTTATAGGTGGCTTTTGGTACGATGGTCATTTTCACAATATTAATTCTTCCAATCCATGAGCATGGAAGTTCCTTCCATCTTCTGATGTCTTCCTCAATCTCTTTCTCTAAAAATTTGAAATTTTCATTGTACAGGTCTTTAATGTCTTTGGTCAGGTTTATTCTGAGATACTATTTTTATTGTGAAGGGGAGTGTTTCTATGTACTCTTCCTCTGATTGCTTGTTATTGTTATATAGAAAGGCTACAGACTTTTGTAGATTAATTTTGTAAGCTGCCACTTTACTGAATGTGTTAATACTTTCTGGGAGTTTTCTGGTAGAATTTTTGGCATCTCTTAGATATAATTTCATATCATCTGCAAAAAGGGATAATTTGATCTCTTCTTTTCCAATTATTACTCTTTTAATTTCCTTTTCTTGTCTTATTTCTCTTGCAATAGTTTCAAGTACTATGCTAAAGAGAAGTGGGGATAATGGACAGACTTGTCTGGTTCATGATTTCAATGGGAATGCTTCCAGTTTTTCTCCATTTAGAATGATGTTGGCTGTGGGT
>NW_008340065.1:2945825-2962190 GCF_000622305.1 Nannospalax galili
TTTACATATTCCCTTAAAATGTTCTGAATCTTTCTGGTGACTGATGTGATGTTTCCTCTTTCATCTCTGATTTTGTTAATTTGGAGGTATTCTTTCTTTCTTCTAGTTAACTGGGCTAGTGGTTGGTCTGTCAATTTTGTTTATCTTTTCAAAGAAACAGCTCTTGGATTCCTTGATTCTTTGTATTGTTTTCTTTGATTCAATTCCATTAATTTCTATTGTGATTTTTGTTATTTCTTCTTATCTGCTGGGTTTGGGTTTCATTTGTTGTTGCCTTTCAAGTGTGTTCAGTTGCCATGTTAAGTCATTTATTTGTGTTCTTTCTGATTTTTTAATGTAGTCACTCAGAGCTATAAACTTCCTCTAAGGACTGCTTTCAGCGTGTCCCAGAGGTTTTTCTGTGTTGTATTGTCCTTTTCATTTAGTTCCAGGAATACTTTTATTTCTTTCTTAATTTTTCTTTTGACCCATTCATCATTCAGGTGTGTGGTGTTTAATTTCCATGTGTTCATGTAGTTACTAGGGCTTCTTCTGGTGTTGATTTTAAGCTTTATTGCATTGTGGAATTATTATTATTATTATTACTGTTGTTGTTTTGTTATTGCATGGAATTATTTCAATCTTTTGTATTTGTTGAGGTTTGTTTTGTGTCCCAGTATATGGTTGATTTTGGAGAATATTCCATGGGGCGCTGAATAGAAAGTAAATCCTTTGTTGCTTGGGTAGAATACTCGGTAGATGTCTGTTAGGTCCATTTGATGTATGGTATTGTTTAATTCAGATGTCTCTCTGTTAACTCTCTATCCTGTTGACCTATCTAATAGCAACAATGGAGTATTGAAGTCCCCTACTATTAATGAGCTGGGATTAATCTGGGTCTTAAAGTCCTGTAGTACTGTTTTTATGAAGTTGGGTGCACCAGAGTTTGGTGAATATATATTCATTATTGAAATATTTTCTTGGTTTATTGTTCCTTTGGTCAGAATGAAGTGGCCTGCTTTATCTCTTCTGATTAGTTTTAGTTTAAAGTCTATTTCATTACATATAAGAATGGCAATGCCTGCATTTTTCTTATTACCATTCGTTATATACTTGATGTATTTTTTTCCATCTTTTCACCTTAACGTAGTGCCTGTCCTTGAAAGTGAGATGAGTTTCTAGCAGACAACAAAAAGGTGGGTTCTGTATCTTGAACCATTCAATAAATCTGTGTCTTTTGACTGGGCAATTCAGTCCATTGATATTTAAAGTTATCAATGAAGGATGTGTATTGATTCCTGCCTTTTCTATTTCTGTTCACATTCTTGGTGTAGCTGTGCCTTTACATATTTATACCTTCATGACAGATTTCTTTTTTCCATTACCCCTTGGGTATAGTCATTCCTTTCTTCAGATCTGTGTATTGTTTCAAGAACTCTGTGAAAGGCTGGTTTTGTGAACATGAATTCTTTCTGCCTATTTATGTCATGGAAGGTTTTTCTGTCCCCTTTGATTGTAATAGTAATTTTGTCTGGGTAAAGTAATCTAGCCTGGCAAGGTCATTTAAAACTGGGAATACTTTAATCCAGGCTCTTCTGGCTTTCATAGTTTGCACTGAAAAGTCAGCTGTAGTCCTGATGGATTTTTTTGTTTTTCTTTTGCAGCTTTCAGTATTGTCTCTTTGTTCTGTATGTTAAGTGTTTTTACTATGATGTGCCATGGAGAATTTCTTTTCTGGTCCCGTCTATTTGGTGTTCTATATGATTCTTTATTTGTATGGGTATGCCTTTCTTTTATTTTGGGAGATTTTCTCCTACGATTCTGTTGAAGATCTGGTCCATGCCATTTTCTTGGGATTCTTCTCTTTCCTGTATGCCTATGACTCATAAGTTTGGTCTTTTTACGGTGTCACACAATTCCTGCATATTCCATTCTTGTGATTCCTTAAAAGTTTCATAATCTTTGCTTGAGTGGTCTCGTTCATCCACTTTATCTTCTGTCACTCTACGGTTTCTCCTTATCTTCATATTCTATTGTTTTTTCGAGGTCTCCAGAGAAAAACTCAGTCCTATGGGGTCATGAAATAAGTGCAGCCTCTCAAGCTTTTCTGACTATGCCCACAGCAGTCTCTTTAAGGAAGTGCCTGAACCTTTGGGGACAAGTGAATCTGTTTTGTTTTTTTCAAACACAAAACTTGAACAACGCAAGCCCTGGGTAGGAAGCTTGTCTGAGGACCACTTCCAATTTAACAGTAACTTATAGGCCTTAACTTAGGCTTATGTCCTTACATAGAAAGATCTATACTTTTCCTGGGAGAAAATTAAAATCATACCTGAGGAGCTAATGACCAACCACCCAATGCACAGGTTCTCTCAGATCAGGAACTCATTGACTAGAGTTATCACATGACTTTGACATGTGAATTTCTTTTGCAGCTTCTGATTCTTGTGTGAGCCTTCAAGTTTAGGTCTGCTTCTTTTTGTAAACTTTATGTGTCTTTGTGGTTTACTTGTTGGGCATGAAAAGCTGGTTGGTCTAGCCTTCTGTTTCTCTCTTTTGATTTTATATGGGAGTGGCCAGATTGCTCTTGTCTTCAGGTGTTCCCACAGAGACCCAAGTCAGATGAGGCTCAGATGCTCTCAGGCTTTCTCCTAAGGTCTGGATCCCTCCAGGAAAGACGTGTCCTCAGGAATTTGGGGGCTGGACTGGCCTGGGAGCAGTGCCCAGGAAAATGCTGTTCTTGGGCAGCTGGTGGCCGTGCCATCCAGGGAAGCAGAGCAAGGCGATGGTGGGACCAGGCCCAGAGGGCTTCTGGGGACTTCGAGAAGGAACTGGGTTGGTCTGGATGCAAAGGATAGGGAAGCAGTGGTGGCTCTGAGCTGAGCAGTCAGCCCCAGTGTCTGGGGTGCCAAGACAAGAATTGGGCCAGTACCCAGGCTAGGAGGAGAGATGGGGCAGGGGAGCTGGAAGGGTGAATGAAGCTGGGGGAGTCAAGGTGTGGTGGGTGCTGCTGGACCTAAACAGGAGAGAGGATGGTGGGCTGTGAAGCCCAGAAAAGCAGAGGAGCCCTGTTCTTTTATCTGGAGGTTGTGGAGAAGGATGCCAGGGCTCAACTCTGTCTGAGGAGATCTCTTACTACCTTCTCCTGGCCCTTTTACATAGTGTATGATAGACTTGAGAGCTGTCTGGCTGTTTTCTTTGTAAACTGTTGGCCTACTTCCTCTATTTTGAATTTGCAATTCAGTGTGCCAAACCCAAATGTCTACTTTAACATCATAACAAGATTTCATTTGTTTATTCTGCTAGCATGAAGCTCCCAGTGCTGTTAAATAGAAATGTGCAGTAAGCTACATGAGCAATTAAATTGTCTAAAAACTACATTAAAAAGTAGAAAAGGTAGGGAACATTCGCTTTAATAACTGATCTTATTCAACCCAGTATATCTTAAACATTATCATTTCAATATGAAATCAATTTTTAAATTAGCAAAGAGATATTTTTCATTCTTGTTTTACTCTAAGTCTTTGAAACTCAGTGTTTTCCTCTAGTCTACTTTCCAGTAGACTATACAGTAGTCATATAGCAAAAAGCTCAGTAGCCACAGGAACTCAATAGTCACAAATGTCAACTGTGGTGGACATTTCATCAATAGACTGTAATAAGTTCCACAACGAGAGTTGATGCCCATCATGATGGTACAGCATGGTATATGGTAGGTATCCAACACTTGTGAAACTGAACTGAAATGTAAACGAAAGGGAGTTGTGTAATGACTTTGTGTAGGACTCAGGGTCTGAACCATTTGATACTTCACACAACTAGTTTGCCAATATAGTCTGTAACTCCTTTTTCCTACAGGAAATCAAACTCCCTGAAGGTGGAGGTATTTTTGTCTTGTTCATCACCATGCTCCTACAATCACCCATAATTCCTGATATTGTGGTGCAGAAATTCATGTAGCCAACAAATATTCAATCTGGATTCATCTTGAGCCAGGTACTATTTTAGGTGCTGGAATCAAAGAACACTGTCTCTGTTCTCATGGAGCTCTTGGGTGGGGGAGTAACAAGGTCTATGAAGTGAACAGAATGACACGAAAGGGTCTTGCAGGGCACAGGAGCAAGGAGGTATTGGAGGAGCCAATTCTGCAGCGCCCTGACTGAATCTTACCTCTGCCCTCCATGTCTTTTCTGTTAGCACCAGTGAACCTCCACTTTCTTCCCCAGCCCAAACTAATTTCCGCCTTTAATTTCCAGTCTCCCTTTTGTGTTCCGCCCTCTCCTTGGCTTTTCCATCACTGGTTTCTTCTCATGTTTCAGCTCCTGTGCCATCTCCCCAAAGAAGCCACCCCTGACCACTCTGTCTCGGGGAATCACCACCCTCAACACCCTCCATCACATGGCCATCATATATATCGATATATCTATCTATTGTGTCTCTATATACCTCACCATCTGCAACTTTGTGTGTAAAAATATTTTATTATTTTTATTTTATGTGTATGAAAGTATTGCCTGCATGTATGTGAGTGCACCACGTGTCATGCAATACCTGTGGAGGTCAGAAGAGAGCGATGGATTCCCTGGAACCGGAGTTATGGACAGTTGTCAGCCACCATATGGATTCTGGCAATCAAACCTGGATCTTCTGCAAGAGCAGCCAGTGCTCTTAACCACTGAGCCATCTCTCCAGCTCCCTTCGTGAAATTGATACACATAGTCTTTCAGTGCCTAGAATATTTTTTTGATTGCCAATATTTGACCCATAATTATGGAGCAATGGATATGATTTTTAACGAAACGAATGGACGAAGATGACTAAAGTCTCTGGGAGATGTCTCAAGGTCTGATTTGAAAAAATGCAAATGAAATTAAGGAAGAACCACACTTCGTTTCCTGTCTCAGGAAAGAAAGAATAATTAACTGGGAAGTTTATTCTTTTGAACTGCTCTGGCATCCAGTAACCTGTTTTAAACAGGTGTTGTTTCCAATTCCTTTAGAATATAAGAGAGGTCAAAGGAAACCAGGCTAAAACTTCCTGATATGGGGCTCCCCACAGCAACACAGAGAGGCAGGTGTTTGTGATCATGTGTGAAATGCTTTGAAGACCTGGGTGGGTAACTGGCGAGGGAAGACTTTGCAGAGTATGTGTCCCAGGAAACTCTGGAAACAAAAGCCTCCAAACAGCACTAAAGGGCGTTGCTAAGGACGCCAACCCTCTCCAATCGTCGCTCTTCTTGTTAGGCTGTGCAGCTCTGCGGTTGCTATGGCAACGAGTGGCAACAGCTTCAGACTCAGCGGTGCTGGAAAGAGCAGACTGTGCGGAGGTGCCGGCCTGTGAGTTGGATAAGGGTCTCCGTGGGGAGCGGGGCGTGGAACTGACGTGGGGTCCGGGAGCACAGAGGTCGGGGGACCCGCAGTGATCTTGGAGGTCAAGATGCCGGTCATGGGGACTGATGAGGTCTCCCCCGCCTTCCCTTGGTCCCTTAGCCTCATTAGAGTTGTGGGCTCTTGGATTCCTGTTCTTGGAATTCCCGCCTGGAAGCACAGAGGGACTCGGGGTAACCTGGTCTCTAACCTCAGTCTTGGGCAAATCACTTTCACTCTTTCTTCCCCAGGAATATGGGATGTCACATCTCTTCTTCCACTGCTTCCAGAATGATCTTGAAGATCAAATGCATGACCAATACAAAAACAAACAAAACAACAACAACAAAACCCCCCAAAACAAACAAACAAACAAACAAAAAAACAAAATAACAGTAGAAAAAGAAAGTCTCAAGTGTGCTTTCCCTGTGCGGACCTGTGGCTAGACTGTAAGGAGTAACCTGCCTTTCTACCTGTGGTTAGGGGGAGTGGGTGGCTTGTGTGGGACCAACTGTACTGGCCTCGGCTGGCTGGCCTACTGGTTTGGGTTTCTTGATTCCTGCCCCTGTGGGGGCGGCTTCTTGTTCATTTCATGATGCTACAAACAGTATAATGTTTTATCTGGATGAGATTCTTTCTCATTCTTTTTCACCTCTTAAAGTAACCGAAGCCCTGCTTCATGTCTAGTACCAACTGAGGTGTTTTTCAGGGAAGAAAATGTTACAGAGTAAGAGCAGTTTCATTAATGAGCTTATACAGTGGATTCACTGTGTTAGAAGTCAGACCTTAATTAAGGTCAAAGTTGAACACTGTAAAAATCAAAGGAACAAGAAGAAAAACCAAATCCTAGCGGATAACCTAGGATCAACCCAATCAACCTTGGAATCACCAAAAAGCTTATTTTATGGCACATGTCCACCTCACTGGAAAGCCAAAGGCAATCATCCAACCATTTAAAAAGTTACATTTTTGTCTTTTGAAGAATCTAAGGTTGAGTCTAGTTAAAATTCCATTCATCCTCATTTGTGTAACACTTTTCAAAAAACATTTTTATTATTATTATTATTTTGGTCTTTTTGAGACAAGGTCTCCCTGTAGCCACAGCTGGCCTGGGTTCACTAATGGAGACCAGGCTGACCACGAACTCACAGAGATCTGCCTGCTTCTGCCTCCCAAGTGCTGGGATTAAAGGTATGCACTACCACGCCAGGCTATTATTTTTATTTTATGTGTATGCATGTATTGCCTACATGTAGGTAAGTGCGCCCGTATTGCGCAATGCCTGCGGAGCACAGAAGAGGCTGTGGGATCCCCTGGAACTGGAGTTACAGACAGTTGTTAGCTGCCATGCGGGTGCTGTGAATACAACCCGGGTCTTCTGCAAGAACAGTCAGTGTTCTTAACCATGGAGCCACCTCTCCAGCCCCTTGTGTAACACTTTTGAGTCTTACTGTGAAGTTTGTATTTGCCTTGAGCATTCACAAACACTCGATATTATCACTCTTTAAAAAAATTTGTGTTTGTAATTGGAAAACAGGTATCACTTTATTATCATTTATATTTTCCCTGATCACTAGTCAAATTGAGTAGTTTGTGACTGCTGATTGTAGGTAACTGCTCTAATGTGAACTGCTTGTCTTTTAGAACATGGACGTCCTTTTTATAGTCAACTCTAGGTGTCCTAGTTAGCTTCAACTGTGAACTTGACACAGCCTACCTGAGAAGGGAAAATCTCATGAGGGAATGCCTAGATCGGACTGGCTTGTGGGCATGTCAGTGGAAAAGTGCCTTGATTTGTTTAATTGATATACAAGGGCCCAGCCCACAGTGGGTGGCATCATTCCTTGGGGAGGTGGTCCTGGGCTGCGTAAGGAAGATTGCTTAAGCCTGAGCCTGCTAGTGAGCCAGCAAGTAGCGTTCCTCCATGGTTTCTGCTTCTGGCTTCTCTCAGTGGTGGACTCTAACCTGTAAACTGGAATAAATCCTTTCCACCCCTAAGTTGCTTTTGGTTATGGTATTTGTTATATAGCAGCAGAGAGGAAACTGGAACATTTGGAAGACTGTAATACTCTGCTGTTAATAAGTGGACAGCTGGTCATTTACTCATATGAACTCATATGACAGCATGCGCAAGTCCTATGCGAGCTCAAACCAGACAGAATCGGAGCATAGACAAGGGGAAGTGGGTAAGAAATCCCAACCCAACAAGGAACTTCTGGCAACTGATGGCTGCTGGGAGGGAGAGACAGTGTCTTACAGGGATGGGATTCTTGGTGTGCCCAGTGAATGGATTCACACTGAAGGACATTGGGGGGACACAAACCATACTCTAAAGGTCATATATAATATGACCTTTATATATATACATATATGAGAGAGTTCATTAAATAGGGCTGGGGGCAGTGGAGGGAGATGAAGAGAGGGGGTGGATCTTAATGCCATCAAACTGTATTGTATAAAAATTGCAAAAATTCAAATAAAAATGTGAAAAATAGGTTGTATGTTATGCTGAGATAATGAAAATTAATATTTCCTCAAAGTATGCTTTTTAGCTATTTTCATGAAGTTGTATTTGTTACAAATAACAATAAATAATAACAGCTCTGTCACACACAAGTAATTATGTTGAGTACTATTTTGAAAGTGAGGTTTATTGACCTAATTTATAGCATAAAATTTCCCCCTTTTAGCCGCACCATTCCATGAGTTGGTTTTAAAAATAGAAAGTCATGGGCTGGAGAGATGGCTTAGCAGTTAAGAGCACAGACTGCTCTTGCAGAGGACCTGGGTTCTATTCCCAGTACCCACATGGTGACTAAGAACCATCCTTAACTCCAGTTCCAGGGCACTCTGATGTCCTCTTCTGACCTCTAAGACATTTCTTGACATGGGTGCACTCACATACATGCAGGCAATATACTCATACACATTAAATAAAAATAACTACATATTTAAAATATATATAGTCATGTAACCACCACCACCACAATGACAGAATGATTCCAGCAGCTCAAAAAGACCTCTCACACCTGCCTGTAGTCAATCCTCTTTCCTCATCTCCAGCCCCTGACAACCTCTGATCTGATTTCTACATTCATGGAATCATAAAATGCATAAAACCTTTTTGTCTGGCTTACTTTATTCAGTATAGCTCCTGAGGTTTCTCTAGGTCATTGTATATAACGTAGTTCATCCCTTTTTACTGCTGAGTACTATTCCATTGTATTGGACATACCATAAAATGATGGACGTTTATGTTGCTTCAGGTATTTGGTAGTTATGAGTAAATAAGTCTCCTATAAATATTCATGTACAGGTCTCTGTATTGCAGTATCTTTTTTGATAAATAACTGAGGATTGCTAGGTTATAGTGTATATATGTTTAATGATACAAGGTTTTTCTCTACACTGTTTTTAAAGTAATCATTTTATTTTTCACTTCCACTGATCATTCTGTCAATTTTAGCTATTCATGTAGATGTGTAGCGCTATCATATTCTAGTTTTTAAAAATGTATTTTATTATTATGTGTGTGATGTGTGGGAGCTGGAGAGGGTGCACAGATGCCACAGGGCATGTGTGAAAGTCAGAGAAAATTTTCATGAGTCAGCTCTCTCCTTCCACTGTGTGTTCTGGGGACCCAACTCAGGTGGTCAGGCTTATGTGTCTTTCCTTGACTGGATCATCTCACGGCCCTTGTAGTCTAGGTTCAATTTGCATCTCCCTGATGATTCATGGCATTGAACAACATGTGCTTACTATTATTATACATTTGTTTGGTGACCTTTGGTGAAGTTCATGTTCATGCAGTAGGCCCATATTTTATTCTCTTATACAGTTGTTTTTAAAAATTGAATTGTTGGAGCTGGAGAGATGGCTCAACAGTTACGAGTGCTGGCTGCTCTTGCAGAAGGTCCAGTTCGATGCCCAGCACCCACAAGGTAGCTGACACTGTCCACAACTCCAGTTCCAGGGGATTCCTGCAGCTTCTTCTGACCTCCACAGGCATTGCATGACATGGGTGCACTTGCATACATGCAGGCAATACACTCATACACATAAAATAAACATAATAAATATTTTTTAATTGAATTGTAAGAATAGAGTTTTAAATATTTTATATCAGTAGAATTTTTGTCTAGAACATGTATTTGTGTAGAACTGGGTATATTTGTAATTTATAGTGGCTTTGAAATCCAGTACCTCGATTTCTTTTGTCTTTATTTCTCCAAATTGGACTTGGCTTTTTCGGTTCCTTTCCTTTTCTTATAAAATTTTGTTGATGTTTATAAAAATGCTGCAGGGACTTTGATTGGCCAATATGTCACCAGTTATCTGGCTGATATATACAATCTTTTGGTCTACCTGGAGAGAAACCATGGCTAGTCAAAGACAAGCTCTTAGGTTTCTGGAAGTTTCTGTTCCCCTGTGTTTGACACTGTGAGTGGCAGCAGTGGGCAGGCAGACACATGGCTAAGTGGTATCCTGTGTTGTTTGTTCCTGTGTAGGCCTCAGGTGCCTGACCCTTGGCTCTTGGCAGTGGGCAGCATTACAGCTCTTAGCCTGGGGTCCAAGGCCCTTGGCCCTGAAGGCTTGGCAGCTCCATGGAGTCCGGCAGCTGACCAGGGTCTTCAGGTGCTTTTCTTTGGTTCCTAAAAGCCTTCTTATCAGCTGTCTGTGCTCTCATCGTCTATTTCCATTCCTGTCTCCCTGCCATGGCTGCTCTTGAGTTGTCCAGCTTAAGGGGTGCTGGGATGACTCAGAGTGCCTGCCTAAGCCAGACTGCATTCAGGAGCCAGGGCAGAGCCCATGTGCTGAATGCCCCCCAGGGTCCACTGAGCTATTTAAGGAACCAGGATCCAGGCAGGCACAGGCTCTCTCAAGTGTGGGAACCTACTGCCAGGCAGGGCCTCAGGTGGGTCTGTGGCACCTCCAGGTGTTTTGTCCTGCAGGTTCTGAGCTTTTCCAGCTGTTGAGGAGTGGTGGCCTCATGTTCTGTCCTTGGAAACTGGCTTGAGCCACCAGGCCACTGGCATCTCCAGCTGTCAAGCTGTCATTCCTGCTGTTGTCACTGTCTCCCTGCTGTTTCCACTGCCCCTTTTCTTCAAGGTACCAACTCAGTCCACACTACAGAAAGTCGCTAAGACCAATAGAGAAAAACCTTTACTGGGCATGATATTACAACATTAAAGGAGGCAGCACATGACACTCTCTCCCGGCCAACTCATGGACTGAATCTAAGCACTCTGGTAATAAAGCCAGAAGAGTGTTTGGACCAATCAGAGCCACTTGTTTGGGTTAATCACAGCCTTGCTTCTTAGTACCAGTCAGCCTTTAAGACTTAAGTTTTGGACTGATTGATCACAGCCTTGCCTTGCCTCTTAGGAACTGTCACCTAGTCCCTCCACTAGAGGAAGTGTGCCCCTCTGGCCACTTCCACAGCAAAAATGCCTCCTAGGAACTGTTTCAAACGGCCCTGCCTGGATCCATGCTTTTGAGGGCCAGGCCAGACCAGCTCACTGCAATCATTTGTATAGTTATCTCAAGGCATCCATAGTGAGTTCATGATGGCAGGGGCCGGGACAGGGCTAGTTTGCCTGCCTGTTAGATGGATGGTCCTTTTCAAGGCAGGCCAGGCAGCAAGAGTTACAGAGTCAGATTGTCCTGTCCCCAGTGTCTTTGCTTATTTACAGAAAAACGAACTTGGGAGTGCTGACAAACATGATCTTGAGGAACTTCACCTTTAGCAATGCTTACTACCACTCAGGGAGAGGCAGGTCCCCCCACCCCCAGCTGTCTCAAGTAGAGTGGGAAGAACTAACAACTTGGCCATATTGAATCTCCCAACAAAGCAGATCTACTTGTATGTAGGTTCTCTTTAGTCTCCCTCAATAATGTTTAGTAGTTTTTAGCATATAACTTTAGCATGTCTTATCAGCTCTGTATTTCATGTTTTTTGTTGTTATCATGTATGATGATTTAAATTTTTAATTAAATTTTCATTTACTTACTTTGTGTGTGTGCACCCGTTATTTGCATGTGTGGGCATGCATGTGCAATGCTGTGCAAGTAGAAGTCAAGGGAAAACTTATGGGAGTCAGTTCTTTCCTCCCACCGTATGTGTTCTGGGATTTGAACTCAGGTCAGACTTGGCAGCAAGTGCCTTTATCTGCTGAGCCATCTCACCGGCCCGCGATGGTGATTTTCAATGTTTTAGTTGCCAGTTGTTCATTGTTATTATCAGCTTTGTATCTAAAACATCATTCATCTGTAATATTAGCTTTAGTAGCTTCGAGAGCATAGTAAGTATTTTAAACAATATTTACATATGTAGAGGATAGTTGGAAGATCTTGGTCAATTGCGTGGGCGCGCAGTTATTCAGCAGTTCTTGCTGTCGGCTGTGCACTTTCTCCAGTGCTCTTTAGGGCTGTCATAAATCAAATGTCTCCAAACAGATGTCGGTGTGTCAGAAATTGTGATTTTAATTTTTAAAATTAAATGAAACATCTTTATTGCTTTAGTACAGTCATTGTTGGTTTAGACCTCCTCTTATGCTTAGCATGTCCTCTCTCTGTTCTTGCAGCTCCATCTGTCTGCCTGGAGCCTCATTTTTTCTGCCCACAGGACAGCTTTAAAACTCCTTTAATGAAAGTATGCTAATTGCTCTCTGTCTCTCTGTCTCTCTGTCTCTGTCTCTCTCTCTCCCCTCTCTCCTCTTCCCTCTTCCCTCACCACCCATCTCCCCTTCTCTTCCACTCCTCTGAAAATTTCTTTCCTTTACCACAGAAAGATATTTTTGAAGAATTTTTTTTCAGTACTGAGGATTTGAAACCCAGGGGCTTCCAAATGTTAGGCAAGTGCTCTAACACTGAGCTATATCCCAGCCCAGAAAGGGGTGTGTGTGTGTGTGTGTGTGTGTGTGTGTGTGTGTGTGTGTGTGTGTGTGTCTTAATGAAGCTCTCATGTAGCCCTGGCTAACATGGAATTTGCTAACTAGACCAGGCTAGCCTTGATTTCATAGAGACCCACCTGCCTCTGCATCCTGAGTGCTGGGATTGAAGGTGTGCACCACCACACCCAACAATTTTTTTTCCTTAATCTCAGTACTACTGGACCTGTGCCAACAATTTCTTTTTCCTCTCCCTTTAGTCTTTAGGAAGTCAGCTGTTAGTCTAACTTTTTGAAAGGACGTCTTTCTCTGCCCCTCTCTACTTCCTGCTTCGTAGAGACGTTTTCTATGTCCTTAATATCCATTTTCTAAGATGTGTCTAGGTCTATTTCTACATATTCTGCTTGATATTTGCTTTTTTTCTTTAATCTGCATATTGTCCTTTTAGCAGATCTGAAAATTTTGCAGCTATTATCTCTTTAGTGTAAGCCTTTTAATGCCTTATATTTCTAAGTACAGCTTTAGCTGTACCCCATCATTTTTAACATTTGTTTTTCTATCCCTTCAATTCAATGTACTTCTAGTTTCCCCTGCAATTTCTTTTTTGACTGAGTGATTTAGAAGTGTGTTTTAAAATTCAAAATATTGGGAGTTTCAATTTTTAACATTTGTTTTTCTATCCCTTCATTTCAATGTATTTCTAGTTTCCCCTGCAATTTCTTTTTTGACTGAGTGATTTAGAAGTGTGTTTTAAAATTCAAAATATTGGGAGTTTCCCACATGACTTAAAAAAAAATCTAGTTTAAGGCCAGTGCAGAAATCTTGTACAATTTTAATTCTCTTAAGTATAAGATCTTTTCTTATAGTTCAGGGTATGGTCATCCATTTTTGTTTGTTTTGCTTTGTTTACTGGTTTTTAAACCTAAAGAACTCCTTCAGTATTTCTTCAGTATTTTAGCTGTGTAGGTATTCTGGCAAAAATTCTTTATAGTTTCTTTGAGAAACTTTTTTGTTTTGTCTTAAATTTGAAGGCTATTTTCAATAGTTTCAGAAACCTAAGTTATCTTTTCTACTCCAGGATTTTAAGACTTTCCTAGTTTATGTTGAAAGTCAGCCATTGGTCTCATGGAAATAAATTTGTCTTATTCTCTGGTTGATTTCAGGAACATATCCCTCTCTTTGGTGTTCAAGAGTCTCACTGTGCTATAACTAGATGTTCCCTCTGTGGAATTCCTGAAGGAAAGCTTACTTTCTTCTCCTTTGTTATTTTATTTAATCATACCTATTTTGCATAATTCTTTTAGCAGTTATCCTAGTCTTGGGGTGATGTCTCTTACTAGTTTGGGAAGCTCTTAGCCATTAATTTTCCAGTCCTGCTCTGTCTCATCATCTCTTCCTTGCTGGAATACCAGTTACATGTGGGAAAACCATTTCACTGGAGCTCCAATGCCTCTCAAACATCATTCTTTTATTTTCATCGTTTAAATTTTTTTCTTTAATTTTGAGAATTTCATATATGTATATAATGAAATATGATCATATCTGCCGCCCATTTCCCCTCCAACTCCCCACATACCTCCCCAGCATGTTGCTCTTCCAACTTCATGCCTTTTTAACTAACCCACAAAGTCTAGTCAGTGCTGCCCATATGTGCGTGGATGTGGGGTCATCCACTGGAGTGTGGGCCCCTGTGCTTTAACAGCGGAGTTTTGGCTTGAGACTAGGACAGAAATTACCAACAACAGTTCCTAAAATGGCCCTAAATGTACTTCTGCCATTTTGTATTACATATTTATACAAAGGGTTGTGTACTGGTTAATTTTTGTCAACATGATGCAAACTAGAGACATCTGGGAAAAGGAAGCTTCAATTGGGGAATTATTTCCATCCTATTAGCATTGGCCACATCGTTGAGGCATTTTCTTGATTTTTACTTGATGTAGAAGGGCCCAGCCCATTGTGGGTGGTGTCTTCCTTAAACTACTGGGAAACTAAGCAGTGTTCCTCCATAGTCTCAGCTTCAGGTCCTGCCTTCAGATTCCTGCCTTGAACTCCTGCCCTGGCTCCCCAGATGATGGACTGTAACCTGTAAACCCTTTCTTCCTCAAGTTACTTTTGATCAGTGTTTTTTGTTTTTTTCATTTGCTTTTTTTTTTGTCATACATTGGCAACCTCTTTAATACCTAGAGACTAGATATCATAAAATTAGGACTCCTTTGTCCTCAGTATGTACAGTATATACAGTATAGTGAAGTTAAATGAAATGCATACAACACACAGGGTGATGGGTAAACAGCTCTAGGACACACTAATGAACTCTTTCGCAATTTCTTCCCTTTTACTCCACGCCGCCCCCCCCCAATCCTGAACAAGCATAACCAGTGCACTGTTCTCCGAGGGGATTTAACAGTGCTATTTCCAAATAGTATTTCCCTGGTTTTTACAAACTATTTACAGAGTATTATCCTATTATTTCTATTTTAAATACATCACGTACTTTAAAGCATCTAGAAAACCTAGCTATTTCAAGTAAGCACGCATTTGCTGTGCTCACAACTCTAGTAAATAAAATTGTACACACAGTGATGGTTATAATCTGAGGCATCTTCTAAATGTAACCATTTGGGCCTTGGCCCGCTCTCTTCTCCCCTCTCTCTGCCTTCAAACCACTAGACCAAGTATAGGCATATGTAATGCACACAGAAAGCTGAACAGATTCATAGCCATAACGTTTTCCTATGAATTTCAAGAGTGTACGAAATGTGCTAATTTTACTACTTTGTCATACGCTGGCAACCTCTTTAACATCTAGAAACAGATGTTGAAAACTTTGGACATATTTGTCCATTATGTACAGTATATACACTGTGAAACAAAAACCATAAAACATACAGTAAATGGCATCTGAAAAGCTCTAAGCATGAACAAACTAGCTAGCATGTTATGTTTTGCAACTGCATCCTTCCACCTCCTTTAAACCACTGAACACGGACAGATCACATACTGCTCACAGAGGAGGTTTCCCAATTCCATTCCCCAAAAACATTTTGTTACATATGAATTTTGGCAAAAAAGATATTTACAAAGTGATATTTTACTACCTGTACATTTAACATATGTTGGGCACTTCTAAACATGTGCCTGCCTCCTGGTTCTTCCCTTTTAATATAAGAAAGTATTAAACTTATTTGTGATTTTCGAGGAGCCCACAGTTGAGATTTTGGATATTGTAAAGAGATTTTGAAACTTTAAAGTGTTTGAAGTTTTTTTAAAGACTCTGGGACTTAAAGCTGTACTATGTTTTACATTGTGACATTAACATGAGATCTTGGGGATAAAGAGTAAAGGAAAGGTTATGGTTTAATAGTCATAGCGGTGAGGCTTTTTTTTTTATTGCTACTTGATGTAAGAGGGCCTAGCTCACTGTGGGCAGTGCCTTCCCTAGACAGGTGGGTCTGGGCAGTATGAGAAAGGTAACTGAGTAAGCCAAGGGAAGCAAGCCAGTAAGCAACGTTCCTCCATAGTCTCAGCTTCTGGTCCTGCCTCAAGGTTCCTGCCTTGAGCTCCTGCCCTGTCTCCCCCTGATGATGGACTGTAATCAGTAAGCTAAAATAAACCCTTTCTTCCTTAGTTTGCGTTGGTCAGTTTTTTATCATAGCAATAGAAATCAAACTCGAACAGGCAGTTCTCAGCATTGACAACTATAAAATGAAAATACTGATCAGCCTTGAAAAGCACCGCAGATGTTCTGTCTTGCTTATCAAACATTCAGCCAAATTTCTTTATATAAAAATACACAGCAGACAGTAGCAGGGATATCAGAGTATAAGGGCTCTAGTAGGGGGCGGGAGGCTATGGGAGGGTGCCATCTGGGAAATGGGTGTATAGTTGAATAAGATGGTTTGGGATGTTCTGTGTGATATATATGCACAAAAAAAACCCCAACAAATTTTTTAAAAAGTATTATATTTGAGGAGGAAGCATGGAAATTTCCATCATGTTAATTAGTAGAGGTGATAAACATTACCACTGAAATCTACCTGATGACTTTATAGACATACCCAGGCACCAATGATCTGAATGCAACTGATTATGACTAGTAATAATCAGATACATACAGATTATAGTTG
>NW_008340065.1:2962294-2964915 GCF_000622305.1 Nannospalax galili
TTTATGTCTTACAGGGCTTATACTGAGTTCAATATTGTATAACTGTATTAATTCAATTGTGAACCTAGAAACTTCCAGCCACTTGTGAAAGGGATATACTCTTGCTCTGGAGTGTGTTACTGAATATGTTATGCTGTAATGAAATACTTCTTCTAATGATGTAGTTATTAAAAAATTTAAAAAAGATTAAAATTAAGCACATTCATCTCATTCATATTCAAATTTGCTTTCATGTTTAATAAACAGTAAAATATGTATCAATGAATTGTTTTAAAATAAAGTCACTTATGATTTATTATCATTAGATGTTTTATTTGTATAGCTATTTTATATACCTATGTGGTGGTTTGAATGAAAATGTCCCCCATAGGCTCCAAGTATTTGGACATTTTGTCCCCAGGTGATGGTGCTGTTTTTGGAGGTCTTAGAAGGTGTGGCTATCCTGGAGGAAGCATGTCACTAGGGGTGGGCTTAGAGAGTTCTTAAGCCTTGCCGGATCTCCAGTTGCTCTCTTGTTTCCTGTGCCTACTGGAAGATGTAGAGCTTAGCTTCTGCTGCTCCTCCTCCAGCCACCTCCTGCCACCATGCCTCCCCACCAAGCCAGACTGTAATTCCCCTGGAACTGTAAGCTCAAATAAACTCTTCCTTTTATAAGTTGTTTTGGTCAGTGTTTCTATCACAGCAACAGAAAAGTGACTAATACAACCTAAATACCTGCAGTTGTATATAAATTCATCAGCTGAAAAGGGGCTATGGGTGGAAAAAGTTAAAGAAGTCCTCTTCTAATGTCTTTAAAAATAGGACTATTCCAGCTGGCTGTGGTGGCACATGCCCGTGAGCCCAGCACTTTGGAGGCTGAGGCAGGACAGAAAGCTCCTGGTTAGCCTTGGCTACAGAGGGAAATCTGCCCACCTCCCCTACTGGGATCTTAAAATTTATATTCATTTTATTTATATACATGTATATATGTGTCTGTATGTGTATGTCTATATACATGTGTGTGTGTGCTCATGGAGGCCACAGTAGGGCATGGGATCCCCTGGAGTTGGAGTTACAGGTGCTTACAAGCTACCTGACACGGGTATTGGGAAACAAACTCTAGTCTTTTGAAAGAGCAGTGAGCACTCTAGCCCCTGGATGTTTTTCTTCGGTTGGTTGGTTTTTGTTTAGTTATTGAAAGGAGCTTAAGGGCTCACTGCTACCAAAGACATACCAGATACAGCCCTTTATATGATGAGAAATTTTATTTATTTGAGTTTTTGAGATTGAGTTTTGATTATGATTATTTTAATTTTCATCTATTAAATTTCTTTTCTATATGAGTTTTCTGTTGGTTCTTCTTAGGGTGCCTTTTCAAAACCCTCTTACCTGCTTATTCATTTAACTGCCAGATACTTTTCTTTCTTAGAAAAAATTTTTACGAGGCGTTCTTAGGTGGCTGAGATGAAGGAGCCAGCCTCCAGAGAGGGTCTGCATTTGCCTCTGCCTGACACCTGGAGGAAGAGCCTGCCAGGACTTCTTTCAAAGTAAAGCCATACCTGGATACTTTGGGAGCTTAGGTGATGTGCATCCGGCCTGCTCACATATTGGAAGCCTGGCTTGTGACTCCAATGTCTCAGGCACATTTTATTTTTTACCTTCCATCTATTTTCAGCGCCTCCAAGGCTTCTTTTGTGTTCAACTGGGACAGAAGTGGCTTGTTTTTGGTCTATTCTTATCTTTGGGATGAAGTCTTCAAGCAGTCTTCTGGTTTGGATGTGCCTAGGTCTTGACAACTGCTGGAAGCCCTGCAAGCCGGCCACAAGCAGAGTCAATGCTCTCTTGCCTAACAAATGATCTCACAGCAAAATCTTTTCAGCCATCTACTTAACCTGTCTTGATTTAGGTACATGCTGGTCAGTGAATAATTTATGGTCTTGTTAGCACATTGGTGCTTTTGAGAAGATAAAAAAGGTTTTGCTTTGTTGTTGTTTGAGACAGGGTCTCACATGGTCCTGACTGCCCTCAAGTTGGCTGTGTAGCAAGACTGACCTTGAACTCTTTTTTTTTTTTCCTTTTTTCACTTTTACAAAAACTTTACTGAGAATTTCATACATGTACATAAGGTGTTTTGATTAAATCCAGGCCCTCTCCCTCCCCTCCAATATTCCCTCCTCTGAAGAGGTAACTCTAAAATCTTTTTTTTTTTTTTTGGTCTTTTTGAGACAGGGTTTCCCTGTAGCCCCAGCTGTCCTGGAACTCACTATGTAGACCAGGCTGGCCTTGAACTCACAGAGATCCGCCTGCCTCTGCCTCCCGAGTGCTAAAATCTTTTAAGGATTAGATATAAGCTCCCAAATATTTTTGACAATTTTTGGCCTTTGTAACAGAGTATGTTGCTAACAGGCCCAAGGACATTTTTTACTTTTAGGTAAGAAACTGGCTACTTTTCTTTGGGGTCTTTTTATCCTAACTGCCTAGCCAATTCCTACCCCCTACTCTTATCACACCATCCTCTGAAGGGGCTACCCAAATTGCCAATAAGGAATAGGGAGGCTGACCGCTCTGGCTTCTTCCATGCTAAACAGAGATGCAGGGTGAGGCAGTTGGAGTACCCCTTCAGTGGGTCTATCTAAAAGACT
>NW_008340065.1:2964979-2982829 GCF_000622305.1 Nannospalax galili
AGAAGTAAAAGCAAGAGTAATTAGCATTACAAGTTCTAGACAGGGAACGAGAAAAAAGTCAGAAGAGAGCAATTTTCAAATGTTCATATGAAGTCTATTGGACTTTCTTGACGAGGGCTTCCAAAAGCATCCCTCTATTGGGTTCTTCCTCATTTTTCTTTTGTCTTCCAAGGCTGGACTAGTTGTCTGGGAAGAGTGGCTGGATACTCAGGTGAGGGTCCAGTGACCCTGCTTGGCAGTCCTTTAACGAATGAGCACAACCGTCAACAAGCCCAATTGTGACTATGTTTAGCAATTAGGCTCAGTCGAAGTTGTGATGATGGTAGTTATTTCATGTAGAAGGGACTGCTGTATAGCATCATCTCATTAAAAGGACCTGGAATTTAAAAGGATTTGGTACTAGAAGCCACATATGAGGGAGAACATATGTTGTTTGTTTTTCTGAGTCTGCGTTACTTCACTTAGTATAACAGTTTCTAGATCCATCCATTTACCTGCAAATTTCATTATTTCATCTTTCTTTACTGCTGAATAGAACGCCATTGTGTAAATGTACCACATTTTTGTCAACCAGACCTTGAACTCTTTTTATAAATATTTTATTATTTTTATGTGTATAATTATTTTGCTTGCATGTGTATAAGGTGCACTGGGTGTGTGGAATGCCCAGAGGCCAGAAAAGGGTGTTGGATCTCTTGGAACTGGAGTTATGGATGGTTGTTAGCCACCATGTGGGTTCTGGGAGTTGAACCTGGGTCCTCTGCAAGAACAGCAAGTGTTCTTAACCACTGAGCCTTGAAATCTTGCTATACCTCCTGAGTTCTGGGATTTTATTTTCAGTTGTTTTCAGCGGGAGGCTTCCTTCCAATAAGTCAGGTCATTTTAGGAAACAATGTTTTAGCTTTTAAGTTTTTAAATTAGCATGTGACTTTCATACACACATAGCATGATACTTTGTACTCCTTTTTAATTTTTAGCACTGTAGCTTAAATACTTTGTGAAAATACCTTAGAAACAAACGTAAAAGGTTCCTACCATTCCAGTTCTCAATCCCAGTCCCCAGAAGGAACAATTGTAATTATTTATGTATTTATTGAGAGCATCAGGGTAAATCTTTATATATACACAGGGTCTCACTGTATAATGCTGGTTGGCATGAAACTCACTGTATAGACCAGGCTGGTCTCAAATTCACAGAGATCTACCTGCCTCTGCCTCCCAAGTCCTGGGATTAAAGGTGTGCACCAATCAGAGTAAATGTCATATTTGGATGTACTGACTGTTTACATGTGTGGCAAAGCTGGAAGAGATCAGGTTTTAGAAATGCCAGCTGAAGAATGCTTATTCATTTAGACTAGAGGGCTAACTTTTCTTTCTGTGTAAGTTGGTTTCATTGCTTCTCTGCTTTACTTAGTGGTGTGAACATAAATACATGTCTGAAAAGCTCTTCAGAAAATGGTGCTTGGAAGGTGCTATTTGATTTACTACTTACAAAGGATGTAGGTGGTTATTTGGGAGAAAACAGGGCAGTACCTCTGACTTGTGTGTGAGAATGGCCCATGCAATCACCCAGCAGGAGGAGGTTCTGATCTGGTATTTAATAGTGGCACACATTTATGGACTACAGGAGTAATTTTGAGACTGCTCCTTCACTTTAGCAGCAAAAGCATTTAGCATACAAAAACTCCCTCAGGTTTGAAAGGAGCACACACGGCCTGTTGACCTTTGAAGGGATGTTTTAATTGGTCAATGTTTAGGTTCTGTTAGAGATTCTTTATTCCAGATGTGTGGACCTTCAGCGTTTACCTTCAAGCTCATCTTCGGGGGGTTAGTGTCCATAACCTTCTTCATCAGATTCCCAGTGGAACTTGGACCCCAGAGGTCAAAGTTCACTGCTTTGGAGTTAGTTTATTTCAGAATGCAGTGGACCACAGTCACCATCATTAAAAGTGAAAAACAGGGCTGGAGAGATGGTTCAGTGGTTAAGAGCACTGGCTGTTCTTGCAGAGGACACATGTTTGGTTCCCAGCACTCACGTGGCTGCTAACAACTGCCCATAACTCTAGTGCCAGGAGATCTGACACCGTCTTCTGACCTCGGGCACTGTACAACATGGGTACACTTACATACATGCAAGCAATACACTTATACACATGAAATAAAAATAATAAAATATCTTTTGGGGGGGTATTTTTTGAGACAGGGTCTCCCCGTAGCCCCAGCTGTTCTAGAACTCGCTAGGTAGACCAGGCTGGCCTTGTACTCACAGAGATCCGCCTGCCTCTGCCTCCCGAGTGCTGGGAATAAAGGCTTGCGCCACCCCCCCGCCCCGCTCTAAATAAAACATCTTAAAAAAAAATAAAAGTGAAGAAATGACAGCTCTTTCCTAAGTGCAAAGTCTTCCTTCCCTCCTTCTAAGATCTACTTCCTCATTAAGGCCACAGAGGCACTTAACATCTGGCCATTCTTCATACAAAGTGTCTTTCAAGGGGGATGGGGCTTGAAATAGGCAAAAATAATTGTAGATCACATGGCTAGAAGGATTTCAGGTTGGGTGAAGAAGGATAAGTGAGGAATTGATCTGCTGCAGAATGCCTTGACTGCAATTTAATTTGAAAGCCATGCAGTCTTTTCGTTCCTTTGAGGATTTAAAGTGCTTTCATTTTCTGATTTTTTAAAGCCTGTATTTATCCCTTGGGGTGGTAGAGAAGGAAAGTAGACTTAAAAAATATTCTGTCCTTGATTAAAAAGCTTGCTGGGAAGTGTGTGGTATTGTTAACTTGGTGGTCTTCATCTCAAAGTGATTACCAAAAAGGCAACCGGGTTGACTTCAGAGAAAAATGAGTGTGAGGTGGATGAAGAAGTCTCATGCAATTTCATCAGCAGTTCACAGACCCCTACATCTTTCTTTGAAAATGGCTTTAATAAGCCATCTGAAATGCCTGGAGTGGAAGGTTGCTCTAATAGCAGTATGAGCTGACTGCATCTGTGTCTGTTTTTATTTAAACTGGTCTCGTAAGTCCAAGTTGAACAACTTTGCCTAATTCTATGTTCAGCATGACTATGTTGCTGATGCTTATTTTTATTATAAATAATCCACCCAAATTTGCAGCCATGACTCTGAACAAAAAATTCCTAATTAAAATAAATGTAAAGGTTAGCTATTTCATGCTAGAGAACAATTACCAATACTTGTAGCTTTAAAATAATAACAGTGTGGTGAGCATATTTCAGAACCAGGAAGGCAGTAAGTCACATTTATGAATGCCAAAAATGAGTCTTGCAGTGTTTTGGAGTGTGCCTGGTAGTTATAGGTGATAGGAACCCTATAAGATTTTGGTGGGAGGTGGCAAGAAAGGACCCTGATCCATTTCATTTCTGATTTAATCCCTTCTCTGAAGGAATTGAGGTTTAATAAAAAGGAATAGCCAGAGGATGTAATCTAAGAATACTAATTAATAATTTTAGCTCTATCAGAATGAGCTTCTATAATAAATAGTGGGGTATCAGTTGCTAAATCATGAAATATTGCAGAGAGAAAAGGCAACACAGTCTTCCACAATAAGGCTTGTTATGTTAAAACTATTCATGGCAGGGAATTTGGTACTGATTAATCACTTGTGTTTTTACATCGCTGTTTGTAATTACAATTAAACAGATGGTTCTGAAAAAGATAGTGTGTTCTTAGCAATTAAAACCATGGCAAGCAGCTTTTTCTTCCTTCCTAACTTACAATTAAATTGAATAGAATCACATAACCCAGGAGGTTCTTCATAGAAAGGGGTCTTCGTAGATGTAGGGAGATTAGTATTCTGCTCCCCAGCCCTGTCATCTTGACCCTTTGCCAAGCTGAAAACTTTGCAGCTGGCAGAGGGCTTCCAAACGAACATGGGTCTTATGAAATTGTTACCCCCTCTCTTCGTTCTCCCTAAATCCTATGCCTGCCACACACTGATTAATAGACTATTATTTTATTTGTGTTTGTTTTTGGTAATTTTTTTTTTAGACAGAGTCTCACTATGTAACCCTGACTGACCTAGAACTTGCTCTGTAGACCAGGCTGGCCTGAACTCACAGAGATTTGCCTGCCTCTTCCAAATTAAGAGACTATATTTAAAGTGGGAACTTGAGCAAAGTCTCTCACAACCGTTGGGTATATTGTATCCATGACAGCTAAACTTTGGGAGCTTGGTTAGTGCATAAAATTCCTCAGAGGTACAGGAAAATTCATCTTGCTTTTCTTCCTAATGTGGACATGTTTGCTTGTGAAAAACAAATATTTCATTTCAGGGTGTGTGACTTTTCCACCACTATAGCAAATGCCTGAAATAAATCATCTTAAAATGAAAAAAAAGATAAAAGATTAATTTTGACTCACAGTTTTGGAGGTTTCGGTCCATGACAGATTGACTCCATTGCATTGGGCCTGCAGTGGTAGTACTATATCACAGCAGGAATGCACGATGGAGGAGACCCATTGGCTTCATGGACACAGACACGTGAATGAGAGAGAGGGCAAGAGACAGATACAGCAAAATCCTCTTCAAGGGCACGCTTCTCAAGAGCACTGCTGCTTTCAAGAACACCCGTACCAATGTTCTGAGACCTTCTCTTCCCAAAGTCTCCGCCACCTTCTCATAGTGCCGTGGGCTAAGACTACACCTTTAAAACATCAACTTTAAGCAGACCCTATAGATCCAGACTGTAGCACAGGGTTTTTAATCAAAAGACACCAAGAAAGATAATATTTACTTAATGTTCTAGAGAAACCAAATCCTCACCTTATTCATTTAGTCCTATTATAACAAACTAGGGGATCTTTCGGAAAAGATTCCTCACTCCAAGAAGTATTTCATGAGTTGAGATGGCGCTCTGTGGCCAGTGGTTCCTCCTTTGAACTAGACCTTAGCAGTGTGACTGGCTTCCTTAAAGCCATGGAGTTAGAGCCTGCTAAGGTCCGTTCACAGAAGAAACTCTGGAAATTTGTTTTGTTTGCCTAAGCCCAAAGAGGCCCAAGTATACATTAGATGCTTTTAGGTACAGGCTTTTGTGCCCACAAGTAAGCAGTCATTTGCTGGTGCAATTAACCATCTGCACCTTATTATGAGGGTGCAGCTGGCTAATTATGCTTCGTGCTGTGGGGCAGGTTCAACTTCTCATGTGTATAGGAACTGTATTTGCAGCAAAGCACAGTGACCTTTAAAAACGAGTCCTTAAATTTAATCAGCTCATTTGGAGGTCACTACTCACAAGTTTTGTTTTGTTTTGTTCCAAGGTGAAATTCATAGGTGAGTAGTGAAATTTGTCTTTGGTTAGAGTAATTAATACAGAGCCATAGGACAGACCAGTTATTATTAGGGACAAATGAGCTCCCTGCTTAATTCACGTTATTATGGAACCTTGTTTTAGAGAGTGGTAGTACATCAGTGTGGATGCGCATTTAGTCATGAACTTGTTTGAATGATAACTTGGAGCATCATTGAGACTTAAACTGGGGTCATTTTATGTGTATCAACTAGTTCCATGTGATCTTCAGAAACTGTTGGATGTTACTCATGCAATTTATTTATTTATGAGGTGGGCTAAAAGACTCACAGCAGAGTACCAGAAAGGGTCAAATTAACAGTCTGCGCTAATCTGCTAGATATTAGGCATTGTTTAACTGAAGACTGACCAGAACCTGTTAAGGGGTACAGAGTGCATCGTTTCATGTGCCAAGTCCGTAAGCCAGAGCCTTGGTCTCTGGGTTGGGGAAGCAGTGGACTGATGCTGTCTGCTTGGCGTACTCGTGGGGAAACACCTCAACAGCCCATGGAATCTAGACTCCAGAACTATATAATAAAAATCTTGTTTTTGAAATGGTTTCATCCAGGTACAATTTCACCAGCAAGTGTTTAGAACCTTCCACTTACAACAGTGTGGTTGGTAGTCACAATTACCAGACTTAAATTTTGCCCATCTGATAGTTACATACTATCTTGTAATTAAAATGTATTTATTTATTTTTTGTTTTTTTGAGATAGGGTCTCCCTGTAGCCCCAGATGGCCTGAAACTTACTTTATTGACCAGGCTGGCCTCTATATCACAGAGATCTACCTGCCTCTGCCTCCCAAGTGCTGGTATTAAAGGTGTGCACTACCATACCTGGCTTGATTTGTTTTTATTTTTCATGTGTATGAGTGTTTAGCCTACACATCTTGCCTGGGTAGGTCATTATTGCAGCTTACAGGGTCCTGCACTTGGAAAGACCACTGGTGCTGCTTCTCCCCCAGCAGCCTGCGTGGCACTTTTGAGGACTATGAGAGCTAGCCAGCAGGGAAATAATTTGCTGGTCAGATCAAGGAGCTCTAAATGTTCAGGAACAGGGGCTTTCTTGGTTATGTGTTGCAAATACCTTCTCTTATTTGACAAGGATTGACTTCTCATCTCATATGGTGTCTTTTTAAAAATAATTTATTTTGTTATATGTATATGCGTGTATTGCCTGCATGTAGGTAAGTGCACCCGTGTCGTGCAATGCCTGCGGAGTATAGAAGAGGCTGTTGGATCCCCTGGAACTGGAGTTATGGACAGCTGTTAGCTGCCATGTGGGTGCTGGGATTCGAACCCGGGTCTTCTGCAAGAACAACCAGTGTTCTTAACTGTGGAGCCATCGCGCCAGCTCCTCATATGGTGTCTTTTGATAACACACGATTGAAGCAGCAATTTCTAATTGAATGTCATGGAGCTGTCTTTTTTTTTTTTTTTTGAGACAGGGTCTCCCTGTAGCCCCAGCTGGCCTGGAACTCACTATGTAGACACCAAGCTGGCCTTGAACTCAGATCTGCCTGCCTTGAACTCAGATCTGCCTGCCTCTGTCTCCTGAATGCTGGGACTGAAGACTTGCACCACCACGCCCAGTGGAGCTGTCTTTTTCTTTGTGGTGATACTTCCTATGTCCAAGAGAACCTCTTAATGAAGACCTCCTTCCAGATCCCCTTCTGAAGATTGCTGTGTGGCCTTTCCCATTTAGATGTTAGTTCTACTTGGAGTTATATGTGTGATGTAAGACGGGATTGGGAATTTCCCGCACCTCCTTACATGACTACCTAGATGTCCTGGCATCCCTTACTGCAAAGTGCATGGTTTTTCCATAAATTTTGGGTGTCATTCTGTTCTTTTTGTTAATTGTCCATACCTGTGCCAATACCACACACTGTACATACACATGCATGCGTACACACCTGGAATTAGGGAATTTATGTTAAGAAAAGCAGAGAGGGACAACAAATGTCCGTCTCCAACAATTCTGCCAGCGTGGTCTCTAGTCCCTCATCCTCCACCTCTTTTGAAATTTTGCTTAGGCATTTTATGGAAAATTCCAGACTGCCTATCTTTTCACAGACAAGGGTTTTTAATAGTTAAAACTTTTCTTGTGCACCTACAAAATTAAAAGTAATTTATTAATAATATCTAATATTACCATATTTTACTTTCCTTGAGTGTCTCTGAAATTTTTGTTTAAAAAAATCTTGGTTTGTTCAAACCAGTATCCAGAAAGGTCTAAATACTGTATTTTGTTCGTGTTTCTCTAGGTTTCTGTCTTTATCATGGAAAGCTTCAACTATATGCTGAGGTAGAAAGACTGGCAGAATATATTCCTATAGAACTGTTGTACAACTTTAAAAGTATAAACAATAAGGATCACTTAAAAATATAAGGGCTGGCAAGGTGGCTCAGTCAGTAAAGCTCTTGTTTTGTAAGCATGAGGACCTGAGTTTAATGCCCGGAATCCACACTTTAAAAGCCCCAGGTGTGGAGTAAGCTAGTAATTCCAATGCTGGGGGAGGTGGACACAGAAAAATCCCTGGAGGGCTTGTTGGCCTGCCAGTCTAGCCTAAATGGTGAGATCCACGGTAAGAAAAAAGGTAGTGATTGAGGAAGACACCCCCAACATTGACTTCTGGCCTCCACATGTGCATAGCCCCATAACCACGAGACTATTGTCACACCTAAAATTACACAATAATTCATTGGTACCATCAAATATCTGGTCACTATTTACATTTCTCACATTTGACTCATATTTTAGCTACTGGTTCTCTACAGAGCTCTCTGTACACAGTAAGACGCACTTGGTTATATCTTAGTTTTTGGGTTTCTCCTTTTTTTTTTCCTTTTAGTTTTTTAATTTTTTTACAGTTGTAGAAAAAAATCAAGTTATTGATCTTGTAGAGTTTGCATATGCTTATTTTTGTAGGTTTGTGTCATTGGTGTAATTACAATGTAACATTCCTCTGTATTTCCTGTAAACTGGGATTAGATCTAAAGACTTGATCATATTTCAAGTTTCATAGTTTTTCAGAATAATTTGTAATGGTGTTTACCCCATCCCATCACATTAGCAGTAACAAAACACTAGTTTTTTTTGCCTTTAATGATGTTAAGCTTGATTATAGGATCCACGTGTTGTCAGCCTGATTGATTGATTGTAATGATTTCCATCAGAATGCACCTAATGATTTTGGCATAAGGGCTTAAATCTCTTCCGTAAGGATAGAGAGGCAGTGAGACGCTTTCAGATACTGTCAGTTCTCATGCATCAGCATCTAGAATTTTACTATATAGAATATATTTCCCCTCATTTAGTTTCATTATGAATTTGTATATATTTGAGTACCCCATCTTTGACCAACGAAGAGTCCTTCAACTTGACCTTGATGTCTCTCTCTCCTCTCTCTCTCTCTCTCTCTCTCTCTCTCTCTGATAGCCTTTGATAACTTCCTGACTTTCAGGCATGAATGAGTATTTTAGGCTCAGCTTGTCTATTTCTTGAGCCAGACATGCCTTTATAATAAGTGTTCATGTCCGATAGAGCAGGCCTCCCTACTCTCTCATTCAGGATTCCCCCAAGGAGACAGAGGCTGAGTCTTAGACCTGATTGCTGGCAGTTTATTTTTTGGCTGATGAGTAAAGGGGATAGGAAAAGGAGGGACCAAAAGAATGAGACAGGGAAGGAAATAAAACCAAGTTAACACTATTTTCTGAGTTGGCTACCACTGCTGGCAGTAGAGGCTTCTCACAGAGGTCGTCTAAAAGCCTAAAGAAGTGCCTTGAGATGGTCTGGATGGAGATGTGGGATCTGTGTGCAGCAGTATCCATCCCACTGCCACTGCTCACTGAGAGTGCTCCCAGGCTATGCCAGCGAGTGCTGGATGTTGCCAATCAGAGAAATTCCAGAGCAGGGAAAGTTGGCACTTCTAATGTTACAAATTCCTTCATTCATTTAAAAGTATTTGTTTAAAATCCCTGAACACACCAAACCCTTTTTTCTGTTTTTTTGTTCATCTTGGATTTTGTTAAGGGGTTTTAGGGATTGAATCTGGGGCCTCTTGCATGCTAGGCAAGCATTCTACCTCCAATCTGTAACTCCGCACGTTAGGTAAGTATTCTACCTCCAAGCTGCAGCTAAAGCCCCCTCCTTGGGGTTTCCTTTTGGAATCCCTTTCCTTTTGCTTGAATAGCATCCTCTAAATATATCTTTTATTAAAAAATCGTTAATTATTTTTATTTTATGTGTATGAGTGTATTGCCTGCATATATGTAAATGCATCTATATCATACAGTGCCCGCAGAGGTCAGAAGAAGGTGTTGCATTCCCCTGGAACTGGAGTTATGGACAGTTGTTAGCAGTCCCATGGATTCTGGGAATTGAACCTGTGTTCTCTGTGAGAGTACCCAATGCTCTTAACTGCTAAGCCATCTCTCCAGCTCCTGCTAATTTTTTTTTTTAGTAAGTATGTCATGGTAAATCTTCCTAGATTTGTTTGCCTAAAATGATCTTCATTTTATCCTTTCACTTGAAAGACATTTTGCTGGTCATAGAATTAAAAGGTGACAGGTCACTTTTTTCCTTTGGGCACATTACAGTATATTATTCTATGACCTTCTGGCTTCTGTTTATTTGTATTGAGAAATTACACACTAACCACTTGTCCTGTGGAAGCAATCTGTCCTATTTTTTAAAGATTTATTATTAGTATTATTATAATGTATGTGTGTGTTTGTCTATGTGTGTATGTCATGTATGTGCGAGTGCCTGCAGAAGCCGGAAGAAGGTGTCGGATCACTTGAAGCTGGAGTTATAAGTGGTTTTGAAGTACCCAATGTGGGCGCTGAACTCAGTTCCTCTGGAAGAGCAGCAAGTGCTCTTAACCACAGAGCCATCTCTTCAGCCCCAGTCTGCCCCTTCTTTTGATCTGGCTCCTTTGGTGAGTTTTTCTCATGCTTTGCTTTTCTTTATGTCTCTCAGCTTTACTTGATTATTTTCTTCTTGTCACCCTATGCACTGTCCCATGTTATTACTTTGTTCCATTCTCTAGTTTTCCTCTAGGCTCCTAGCTCCACTATTCTCCCAAATGTGGAATAGCTAAATTCATTTATTCTGTTTCTCATTGCTAGATAAACTGGATTTTTTTCAATCTATTATACAACTTACCCTTATGATACTTTAAAAAGTTCAAACCTAAAGAAAACTTGCAATAAGAAGACAATGAAAACTCACTCACCTTTTATTTAAAATTACTATTATTTAACATTCTGCTGTATTTCCTTTTTTCTCTTTTTATTTTTCTTTTTTTCTTGAGCCACGTGAAAGTCAGCTTATGGCTTTCGTGGGGTGGTATCATGATGCTTTTCTTTAAAACATTGGAAGGTGCCACCTAAGATTCCAGACAGTCCTTTACATAGCCACATTGCTGTTATTACAAGCTATACACTCAAAACTGACAAACATTGTCTAATGTACCATCCGTATTTTTCCCAAGTTAGCAGCCATATTCACTATAATGTCTTAAAAATAATGGCAAGGGTCAGTCAAGGATGACAGACTCCACTCAGCTAAGTGTTTTTAAATTTTCCTACAGTATTGACTAATTCTCTTGCCTTTTTCTGTTCTTTAGGACATTGATATTTTTCAAGAGTCTAGCTGTTTTTCAGAATTGCTATATCATTTTTTCCATAGATTCCTGTGCAGATACCATCAAGCTTGTATCAAGTACTTTATACTTGTAACCTAATAAGCATATTTGCTTTATGGTCTGAATCTAATAAATCTAGTATGAGCCCTTGATGGTGTTTCCACTACCTTTAGTTCATGGTATCCTGTGTTCTTTTGTGTTTATCTCTGGCTGCTCCTCACTATCCTTGGAGCATAATTTGGAGAGCTTATTATTCTTTGAGGTCTGGGTGCCATCCTCCATAGGTTTATATCTGCGTTTGCTGTGCACCTCAGCATATCTTAGTCTGGGACTATTCTAAACCTAGCTCCAGACTTGAATTTCTCTGGACAGTTTAAGTAGTGGGAACCTAGGCTGCAAATTTGAGTCAGAAATAAATCCAACCCTTTGGGAATTTCCTCTCAGGTTTTTCCATCCTTTAATTCTCCCCCCCGCCCCCCCCCCCCCCGTGGCTTTCTGGGATGGTGACGGACTGGCTAGCTTTACTTCTGGGTGCTAGCCTAAGATAGAGTCTTTCATTATTCTTTACCTCTTGAGTAGCCTTTAATTATTGACTTCTATCTTGTTACCTAGCAAAACCACCCAAACCAACGGCCCAAGTTTTGTTCTTGTTCAGCAAGTGTGCCAAGGACCCAATGGCTGTGGTGTGTAAATGCTTTGCCTATTTCTCTGGCACTTGATTTCCTTGGGGTTTGGCCTGGCAATTTCTTCCTGTCTTGACAGCTCTTTAATGCTTTAAGGTGTGATGAGATTTTTTTTTTTTTTACCTAGAGCTTTTGATTGTATTCACATGGGTGGTTGGATCAGCTAATAGGTTATATACCATTACTGGGTGTGAACATTTTCTTTAATTTCAGAGCATCTTATTGTTGGAGACATAGGCTGGATACAAATATTTTCTTCATGCCTTTCAATGGGACTCAGTCTAACCAAACCCTGTAAAAGCAATACAATAAGAATTTCCTAGTCAGTATTTACCAATGTGATAACTGAGAGAAGAAAAAATGGCCCTGTTACATTCCAGACAGCTCAAGTACAGTGTTATAGTGTGCAGCCAAGCTTTGTCACTGGTTTTCATTCCTGAGCTCAGTTATGACAGCCATCCAATATGAATTAAAAGAATTGGATTTGACGTTTTAATAAAAGGTAGACATGCCACATTTACCAAGTAGCTGCTAGTGAGGATGTATGAGCTAGTGATCAATGTTGAAAGCACTCAGTAGAGAAGGGTCAAATGAGCTTGCTGTTCACTTGCTTCTGGGGATTGTGACATCCCCAGTTGCCAGTGAAGACTGATGAAAGCACTGGTCTCTTTCTTTCCTGGTATCAGTGGGAGCTGTGGCAGGGTCAGTGAGTCTACCCAAATTCGCTCTTCTATGTACACCCCACTGTCTGAAACAGAATCTGTGAAAAGAAACCTGATTCTCAGGCATTGTTTTTTCTTTTTTAGATAACAAGATTACTTTTTGATAATGTTTGCAAATTGAGTTGTGAGTTCTTTGAGAAATAAATATATGTAAAAAATATGAGTTTTCTGATCTTCGGGATCTGGAAATGAAATATTTCCCTCTAGACTCACACATTCTGTGAACTCGGACTCACCTATCCAAAGACCAGAATCTTTGGATTCCCCAAGAGCTTCTGCAAACATTTTGCTATGTGTTCGTTACATTTAAATGTAGGCTCCATAAGAACAAAATAATACATATGGAATTAACTGTTATGGTTATCTTATGCAGAGATCTAGTGATTTCCCATAAGTTTCAGGTTTCTAGGAACTGTAAAAACATTCCAGGCATCCTGGGCACAGATTAACTGATGTCGACATTACACACAGATAGAAAGGTGTGAGCTTATTCTCCTCTCACTAATAGGAGGCATTTTCCGCTTGTTTGGCAATAGAAACTCACCATCATTGCTTAGTAGCTGTTTGGAAATCCTCCTAATAAAGTTGATGAATAAATTTTACAGTAATTATCATAGAAAGTGCTAGATTTTAAGTGACAGAAACTTCTAGGGTTTAATAAAACAAGTCCATTTAGTTAGGACACTGTGATTGCTCACAGTATCAAAAGATGACTCATAACCAGTAGGGCCTTCAAGTTTAGGATCAGTCCCAGGGCCTTCTGTGATTTACTCATATTTGCTTTCCCTACTTCCTTGTATCCACCAACCTGTGTATCTGCCCACCCATTCATCCATCCACACATTCATCCATCCACTTACACATCCATCCACCCATGGATCATCCACACACCCATAATCTGTCTACCCATGCACCCCCCACTTGTGCATTCCCCACCCAGGCATCCCCCCACCCATGGATCCACCCATCTGTCCATCCCCCCATCCTATTCACATTTTCCTTTTGTCAATCTGCTTTGTTCTACAGGACTTCTCCCTGTGAAGGGGAAGATGTCATGTGAGGGGAAGATGTCATGTGAGGGGAGGATGTCATGTGAGGGGAGGATGTCATGTGAGGGGAGGATGTCATGTGAGGGGAAGATGTCATGCCAATAGCTTTGGTTTCATTTTCAGCCCAGTAAGTCTGAAGAAAGAATTTCTCTTTCCCAATGTCCAACTTCCAGTCTTGGAAGGATTCTGACTGGCATTATTAGGGTCACATGTGTGCTTCCACAGTCAATCAGAACAGAGAATAGGATACTCTGCTTGGCTGTGTCTGCCTTTTGGACAGGGCAGTGGATTCTTACCAGAGGAAGGAGAATTAGAGGGAAGAAATTATGTTGCATAACCACAAGAAATCCTTAGAGGTGTTCGGTGTTAAAAATGATTGCATTCTGGATCTGGCCAGATGGTTCAGTGTGCAAGAGTCCTTGCTATGCAAGTCTGAGGACCTGAGTTTGAGTCCCTAGCATCCACGGAAAAGCTGGGTATGGCCACTCATACCTGTGACACCAGCATTGTGGGTCAGAGACAGGTGGATCCCAGGAGCTTGCTGGTTAGCCACCCTCACTAAAGTAGTGAACTGCCAGTTCAGTGAGCGACCCTGTCTCAAAAAATAAAGTGGGGCTGGGCATGGACATGGTGGCACACACCTTTTATTTCAGTACTCTGTGAGAACAAGGCCAGCCTGGCCTACATAGTGAGTTCCAGACTAGCTAAGACTATAGGGAGGCCCTGTCTCAAGAAAAACAAAATTCAAAAGAAAACAGGTAAAGAACAATTGAGGAAGATACTCGACGACCTCCTTTGGTCTCTGCGAGCACTCACATGGATGCATACACACAAGTATGCACACATGTACTTGCACATGTACCACACACATCCTCTCACCAACAAAATCATTAAAAACTGCTAAATAGTATTTCAGTTGAGAATATGATCTCGAATCCAAGCAAGGTAGAATTGAACTTTTATTTTAAACTCATTTTAGGCATATGGAAAGATAGTTTATCATGTTAGAAAATTCTATGGATTAGAATATGGAAAAAGGACGATTGAATTAAGGGCTATCACAAATGTTAGGAAAAGGAAATTAACATACCTTTGCTTAGACTTTTTTTTTCTCAAAGAAGTTGCTAAGAAATGATAGACCAAGGGTTGCCAAAGTGGCTCAGTGGGTAAAGACTTGCTGCCAGGCCTGATGACCCGAGTTTGATCCCTGGAACCTACATGGTGGAAGGAGAGAACTGACTCCTACAAGTTGTCCTCTGGCCTGTACACATGATACACATACAGTTACCACACACCCCCACACACACTGTAAGAAGAATTAAGACATATAGACCAAGCTTGCTTGTTTATTTATGATGTATTTATTGCTAATCTAGGTGGTCATTATATCTATTTTTGTTATTAAGATATGGAGAAACTGTTATTGATTTGATGTTTGGATCCAAAGTAAGACATTTGAGTTGTTAATGGATTGTGGTTTCAATATTTCTTATTCATTGCACATTTTATTTTCAATGAGAATGATGTAAATTGTCTAACATTCAAAGGACGTTTAAAAAATAGATTGGTATGTATGTGTGTGCACATGTATTGAAACAATACTCCAAATGAGCATCCGCAATGCGCCATAGCTCTAGAAGCCAAAAGCATTATCACTGTGTGTTTCTGAAAGCCTACCAGCCTTTCAGGCTCTGCTGGTGACAGAATCAATGGCATATAAAATAGAAGTTATTATATTTCCGTAAGGCAAACATAGCTTTAAAACAGCTTGTCTACCATGTTTAAATTAGCATATTTGACAAAAAGAACAAGAACACCAGAAACTGCTTTCACAAATTATAGTCTGGATGCTTATTCCAGTCATTCATAGAATGGCAATACATGGCAGATAGTGGATAGATCACACTCATTTATGAAGAGTCCCTGTTGTCAAGAGACCATGATCACGGCATATAGCTCTTGGGTCAAAGGATATTACCTTGCTCAAATACCTCCAAATGTGCTGCCCCCTCTTATCACAGCTGTCCTTTGTGGAGCCTCATTCCCAGAGAGCTGATCCACCCATGAAGGTAGCTGCCAGCTCATAGCCCCACTTCTCAGCACCTGAATAGAAAGAAAGCATACCTCTTGCTCAGCAGTTCTGACAAAACCGAAATTAAGCCCCTTGGCTTTGGCTGGGGTCATGTGTTCTACCCTGAACCACTCAGGGGCTAGGTATGTGCCATATTGGAATAGGCAGCTATGAGATGGACATGCAGGTAGGATGTTTCCTAAGGAAACTCATAGCATTGTTCCCAGAAAAGGGGGCGAGTGGGATGAAGGATAGTAAACACCAAAGAGTATCTGCCAAATTACTTTTTTAAATGGAGATATCTTTAAAATTTTTTTATTACATTTATTTATTGTGGTGTATGTACATGTGAGTGCCATATCACATATGTGGAAGTCAGAGGACAACTTGCAGGATTTGGATCTCCTACCATGTGGGTCCCAGGGATTGAACTCATATCGTCAGACTTGAACATCTCAATGGTCCAAAATGGAGATATCTTTAAGAAGAAAAGTAAAATGAGTGATCCTATAATCCTGTGTATAACTTAATCAATATATACTAACCAGTGATGAACAAGATGGTTAAGGCCTCTGACCTCTTGGAGCTTGTTCTCTGGTGAGGAAGGTAGATGCGAAGATCTAATTGCATAAAAATGTATAAACACATAAACATTTTATTGCAGTAGAAACACATAACAAGGTGACTTTAGAGAGATCAGGAAAGGGTTTGGTGATTAATGTTTTAACTAAGACCCATAGGAGGAATCTAATTCAGCGTAGGAAACGGGGTGGAGCAGAAGAACAGGGTCCAGCAATTTCACTCCTAATTCCCTCTATAATTTGATCAAAGGAAGCAGGAGGCCTGAGAATCTAGCCAGAGGAGGGACAGAATGTACCAGCAGGGCGAACGGACCTCATACTTCAGAGATAAGCGTGCCTGTTTCAGCATGATGTCAAGGGGGACCAAGAGAGTGAGTCTTGCTGTCCAGATCCATGCACAAGTCAAGACTTTTTCTTAAGGACCAGTAACCCAAGCTTAGCCTACTTAAAGTTCAAGGAAAATGGCCTTCCTTGCTTGATAGACAAGAAAATGTTCAATTTTCATTATTGAAGTTCTATAAGTAGCTGATCTGTGTTCATAGAATAACAATGCACCTCGGCTAACATTACTAATTGCATCTTAAATCAATACTTAAAGTGAAGCCCTCAAGATGCTCAGAAATTGACTCTACGAGTTTTGCATTAGGAGGTGGGAATGGATTATCCAAGTTAATTTTTTTTTTCTGAGATAGCGTCTCCCTGTAAGCCCCAGCTGGCCTAGAACTCAATGTGTAGACCAGGCTGACCTTGAACTCATAGAGATCCTCGTGCTTCTGCCTCCTTAGTGCTGGGACTAAAGGTGTGCGCCACCATGCCTGGTGCCACCACACCCGGCTATCCAGGTTAATTTTTAATATCTGGGTAGGGCTACTAGTATTTTTCCTAGTTCCAGGCACTATTTGTATTATGTTTCATTTTCTCTTCAAATAAAAAAAAAATCCTCCTTTCTTCTTTGTGAAGTTCTTTGGACATGAATTAAGAATTTCCCTCATAGACCAACTTCATTTCATAAATGGAAGAGTTCTGTATCTGATAATGTGGAGTAGGAAATTCAGGCCCACTCCCTGCCCAGGGCAAATAGAAGGGCTGGAAAATTTATAAACAAAACTTGTCTGGAGGCATTAGGAAGCTAAGAAGATGAGGAAGAATACAAAGGTCAAGTCTAAGAGAGGTCAGAGGCCCAGGGAAGGGAGCCCCACTCCTCCCCACTTCTGCACACAGATTCCCAGGAAGAGTTGTGATGCTAAGGAGATGGGCAGCATTTGTGGGCTCAGACAGGAATTGGTGATTGAGGCCTGCCAGGGATAGTGGGAGTCCAAGGAATCTCATTTTGTTTGAGTTTTAACCTCAAAGTGCTTCCTCAAAGAGTAGGGGTAAATACTGGAAGCCGTTTGAAATGAAACCACAGTGAGCAAAGGTATTTTGAAAGCATAACCGACAAATGGTTTCTATCCAGAATATATAAAGGACTTTCTAAGAATCAATAAGAAAAAAAGATAACCAAGCAGAAAATTGTCAAGAGACTCCACATTTCCCCAAAGATCATCCAAATAAAAATAAGAAAATACTGATGACTAATCAGGGAAATGCAAATTAGAACCACAGTAAGCATAACATATTCCCCAGGTAACTAAAATTAGATTGCTAGAGCAAGTGTTTGCCCAATCACAAGGTAACTGGATCTCTCAAATACTGCTGGTACACACACACACACACACACACACACACACACACACACACACACATTTTATATATATATATATGCAGCTGCATTAAGAAACTATT
>NW_008340065.1:2984883-3002437 GCF_000622305.1 Nannospalax galili
GCAGCTGCATTAAGAAACTATTAAGTATCATCTACCAAAGTTTAAGATACACACACTGTGAAGTAGGTTTACTATGTGCTTGCTACTGGCTTAAGAAGTTGGCTGAAATGGATTTATTACTTACCTATAGAGAGCAAGGGACAATTGCAGCTTGGAAATCCTTGTAAACTTTGAGAGACTGGGTGGTATAGGTGGAATCTAATCTCATTCCACCATTGAGGAACGCTGTGAAGCAGCCTGTCCAGGTTTTATACACCAGGATCCCATGAGTTGCTAGGCTGAAGCATCAAAGGTATCCTGCTCTTGGGAGGGGAGGGTGTCCTGGAACACAGCTGGGCTTTTGCTGCCACTGCCTCCCTGTCTTAGGATGTTGCATTCCCACATATTCTAGAATTATTCAGAAGCACTGGAAGCAATAAATCGAGAACAGAGTCAGTCCAAAGCTTTCTAGAGAGCTGTCTTAAACGTACCCTCTGACCTGACCTTGCCTTTGTTTGTGGAGAGACACTTACAGAAAAAAGTATGGCATCATTTTTCATGATAGCCTTGAGCTGGAAACCACCCAAATGCTGATAAGTGGAGAATGGATAAATAAATTGCAAGGAATTACTATACATAACTTAAAGTGTACAGTCTCCAATTGCATCCCACAAAATAGATATATAAATTAGAGTAACAGAAAGTAGGCACGGAAGGGTACATGCTGTGTGATTCCATCCTTGTAAATGCTAAGCACCAGGCTTAGCTATCATGTTCATGATGTATGTTTAAATTATAAAATTAAATCAAGGAAATGAATTCCACAAAACTGAGTGCTCCTGTAGTTGGTAGAAAGGGCTTAATGTTGAGCGGGGGTGCACCTCTCTGGAGTGCTGGCAGTGATCTGTTTCTTACCTTGGATGATTCTTTCACAAGCCTTCATTAAACTGTGCATTTGTGAAGTACTTTCCTATATACACATTTCATAGTAAGATTTTAAAAATTTCACTTTAAGTTAAAATCAAAATGTATCACCTGCTCAATCAAATTGCAACAATAAATTTCATTTAGACTTGTGAACCAAAACCGAATGAAGGCAGATACTCAGTCAAGGTCAAAATCCAGTTTGATTTCTAGGTGCCTGTTACTGTCCTATGCTAATAAATACATCAATAAATTTCATTACCTCCTTTCATATTTTTTCTTTTGGTCTTTTTGAGACAGACTCTCCCTATAGCCCTAACTGCCCTGGAACTCACTATGTAGATCAGGCTGATCTGGATCTTACAGAGATCCACCTGCCTCTGCCTCCTGAGTACTGGGATTAAAGGCTTGTGCCACCATGCCTGGCATCCCTCTCATTTTTTGTCTTTACTTTTTTGAGACAAGGCCTTACTCTGTAGCTGGTTTGGAAATCACCATGTAGCCTAGGCTAGCCTAGAACTCATGACACTTCTCCTGCCTCAGCCTCCCAAGTGCTGAGATTAGAGGAATGAGCCACCATACCCAGCCCCACAATTTTATTTTTTTGCAATTTATAGAAGGAAGAATTTATTTGGGTTTATGGTTCCAGAAGGAGTCCATTATGATGGGAGGCATGGTGACAGAGGCGGCCAGAGCAGAAAGCCGAGTGCTCACATATTCAGTCACTTGCAGGAAGCAAGAGAGAGAGAGAGAGAGAAAGTGGGGCAAGACTATGAACTCTCAAAGCCCACCCCCAGCAGCTCCATAAATTTTTAAAATAATGAATCAATACAGTGCTTTGCTTATAGTGAATCCTCTATTATTCAAGGTTGTCTTAGGAAACCTAACTAATCTGTATTTATACTTATGTAGTAAGAGGTTAAATATAAGGCATCGATGTATGAGGCTATGGAAGTTTAGATGTCCCAAAATTTGCCCTCTGTAAGCTGGAGTTCCATAAGTTTGGTAGAGGTTGAAGGCTGAACACCTGAAGGCCAGTGGGATAGATTCCAGTCCACCAGAGGCCTGAAAACTACTGGAAACAGAGGGTCGATGTGATGAGCCCGTTCAAGCAGTCAAACCTGTAAAAGAGGGTGAATTCTCTCGTCTCCCATCTTTTTATTCTATTTAAGCCTTTAATGGGTTGGATACTGACCCAACAGTCCACCAATTCAAAGACTAATCTCTTTGAGACACATTCAGAAATAACACTAATAGTATACCTGGGCATCCTGTGATCCAGTCAAGTTGGCACATAAAATCAAATGTCACATGTACTATTCATTAACCTGAAAGGTAATTCCATCTCCATGAAAAAAGTCATCTATTTTGGAACTGTAATTCTTTATTTTTTTTAAAAAAAATACGTGCATGAATAGATGTTTGTGTGTATGTGTGCATGGGTGTGCATGCATTTGTATGCACATATATGTGGAGGCCAGTGATCAATGTCAGGTGTCTTTATCACTTTTCCACCTTATGTTCTGAAGCAAGGTCTCCCACAAAACTGGGAGCTCATCAATTGGCTAGACTGGCAGCAAGTTCCAAGATTAGAGATGCATGCCACAGGCCTGGCTTTTATGTGGGTGCTCCAGATTTGAACTTAGCTCCTCATCCTTGTGAAGCAGGCACTTAACCAATTGAGCTATTTCCCCAGCCCTGGAGTTCTTAATTCTTATAAGCATGGTGTTAGTCATAACATTTAAATGTAAATGAAAATGACATAATGAAATCCACCATTTTCTATGATTAATGTATACTCATAAAATTTTAAGTGATGCTAATTGTGGCTCACATACCACAATATGCATCTTTGGCAGCTGTCTTTTCTGGTTACCTCTTTCCTGTGAGTTTTAATTGATTACTTGACTTTCCCCTGTCTTTTCAGGTCTAGAAACTTCTACAGTTTGAACAAGTTTCCAACACTTGATATTTTTCTATGAAGTTCAGTCTTTTTTATTTTTATTTTTTCTAATTTGAGACCTTGGGCAAGTTACTTTTCTTCGTCTATCTGAATTTTACTTTTCTCCAACACGGGTCAAATGAGAGGATTCTTTCTGAAATATGTCTCTCTTTGATCTAACTCAGATATAAGAAGTCACACATCCTGCAGAGACACATTGTTTTCCAAGAAATATTTCAAGGTGAAAGAGCAGAGGCCAATGTGAAACCTATAAAATCAGAAATAATCCAATTTAAAAGAGATCAAACAAATAGAAATCCAAGAAGCATAACAGCTCTAGAGATGGTAGAACACATGAAGATGTAGCAGGATTATAAAATGAAAATTAATCCCTTCACTCAGCAAGTGCCCTAAGAACCCCCCACTAACAACAAAAGCCATGTTGCATTGGATCCAGCATTTCCCTTATTTCCTATCTGATTTTCCTGCTGAAATGGTGTTCAGCACCACATCCCTCAGTGGAACAGCCCCTTTCCCTCACCCTTGTAGTAGCAGAGGTTGCTGAAGATGCATGAACAGGTTTAAACACCCAGTTTACTTCCAGCAAGCAAAGTTAATTGAATAGAATTTTCTTCTTGAGATTTTCTTCTTGTCTTTCGTTTTAACCAAGCTATATACTAATAGTAACACCAAGAACAGTTTTATGCCAGGTACTATTCAAAGTGAAGTGCTTTACAAACACTATCTCATTTAATCCTTTTAGTAATTGTCTGAGGGAGATGGATAGCTTCCAAGATGGCTCCTGGTTGCCCTCCCTGCTGATATTTATGTCCTTGTGTGTTCTTTCCAACACTGAATTGGCACGAACGGCACAGCTAGTAGATGTATGATTGTGTGACTCCTGGATCAAAAAAGACATTGCATTTATGGCCTCTGCCATGCTCTCCAAGGTTGCTGACTCTGGATATAGCTGGTCTTTTTGCTTTGAGGACACTTAAGCAGCCCTGATGGGAGGTCCATGAGGGGAGGAACTGAGGCCTTGGACCAAGAAGCAGGCCCAACTTGCTAGCTTTGTGAGTGGGCCATCCTGGATTTTTCTAATCCCACTCAAGCCTTCAGATGATGCAGCCCTGGTTGCCATCTTTGACTACAACCTCACAAGAGACCCCACATCAGAATCACCTAGCTAAGCTTCTTACTAATTTTTTAAATCACTGCAACTTGAGCAATCAGTAATAAGTGTAGTTCACTATTGCGTAGGCACTTTGGTTTTTAGCCAGTATAGGTAGTATATTAGTGTGGCAGGTGGTAACTATCAGAGTAGATGCTGTTGTTATTATCATTGCTGTTCCTGAGGTCTGGGAAGATTAAAATCCTGGTACAATGACTCCAAAACCTCTGGTCCTGGTATAAATTAGATGCTTTATCAGGGATTTGGTTTATCATTGGTGACATTTTTTTTTTCTGAAGAGAAAAAAAAATTAGCTGAGGAAAAGCATTTTTTTCTAATTAAAGCTTCTATTTGTATGTATTAAAAGGGTATGGGTAGTGAAATAGATTACAGATGTGAAACACAGGATTTGGGTAGTGAAATAGATTACAGTGTGAAACACGGGATTTGGCACTGTACTTTTTTGAAATTTGTTTGCAGCCTACACATTGATTGCTGGTTAGGAAGTGCTTAAAAATCTCTAAGATTTATTTGGGAGCAGGTATGCAATTTTTGGTTCGATTTTCTGTAAAGCAGTAGGAGATTGGAAATGGAAGAGGATAAAAAGGAAAATACAGGCAATAGGGTTTTTTTGAGACATCTAGGATGAAAGAACAGCACAGAGATGATGGGTATGGGTGTGATTGTGATGATCACGGTAGTTATTAATGTGATCTGTGCACGTCCCCATGGCATCTGGAGACATTCACCAATTTAATAACACACATTATGAGATTTTGCTTTCCCCAGAAGCAATGCACTCTGAATTAGAGCTCCCTTAGACTCAGCTTCATTATGAGTTGATAGAGGTGAACAGAACACAACACGCTGTAGAAAATAAATTTTGTGCTTAAGAGCATCTATTCCCAGCATTAAAAAAAAAAAAGGAATTCAGTGGTACAAATATGTGAAGTAGAACTCCGGTGGAAAAGACTACTGATTCCTAAGGGTTAGTTGGGAATGCGTTTCCCTGTCTTTTTGATATTCTCTGAAAGAGGTTACCAGGTCTCAGACAGTGAACACTTACTGAACATGGACTCTGGTAACTAGAAACATTAGAAGAAGTTGAAAGTTAATATAAAGAAAAACAAAGCAAAAGAGGGAAATATTTGCTCTGAGAAATGTTTGGGTCTAGTGAAAATTCTTAATGAATACAATTTAATCCTCATTCCGGTCAACAGTTATTTACTGAGCTCTTTCCATATGCCAATGTCACGTGGTTCCTGTAGTAAGAAATTTCTATTCCAGGAGTAGAGACAGGTTTGTAAGCAAATAAATGCAACACAGTGCATTTAATTATTGTGTTTAGTGCATGTAATAATTGAGATAAGTGCAAAGGACAGAGTAACTTGCATTCCTTAAGTGTACCAAAGAAAGACGTCCTTCCAGGCATCTTTGAAATGACTTTAAAAAATATTTTATTATTTTTATTTTATGTGTATGAGTGTATTGCCTGCATGTATGTTAAGTACACCCATGTTGTACAGTGCCTGAGGAGGTCAGAAGAGGGCATTAGATCCCCTGAAACTGGAGTTAGGGACAGTTGTTAGCCACCATGTGGATGCTGGGAACCGAACCTGGGTCCTCTGCAAGAGAAGCCAGTGCTCTTAACTGCTGAACCATCTCTCCAGCCCCTGAAATGACTTTTATAGGATGACTAAAAATTTTCTAGGCAGATGGGGGTATAGATGTGAGAGCAAATGATTGAGCCTATATAAAGGTATCATGATGGTTCAATATCACTGTCAATTCGACTGGATTTATAATTACAGAAGAGATACGCTCCAGGCATGTCTTTGAGTATGCTTCAGAAGAAGGAGGATTAACTGAGAAGAAGAGATCCACTTTGAATGTGGGTGGCAAAATCCCATGGGATGGGATTTTGTATTGATATTTTTAAGAGGGAAAAAAGAGAAAACCAGATGAATGCCTGAATTCCCCTCTCTGATTCTTGACTGTCAAAATGGTGTAACTAGCTGCTTCATGGTCCTGCATCTACAGTTGCAAGCCGCTCCCACCACCATACCTTCCCCACCACGATGGGCTGTATCTGCTTAAGCCATGAGCCAAAATAAGTCCTTTTTCACTTAAGTTGCTTCTTGCTAGATATTTAGTCACAGCAACAATAAAAGAACTAATACAAAAATTGGGTACTAAGGGTTAGGGCTCTTGTTATGAACCTGGCTGTGGTTTTGTAGGCTCTGGACCAGGTGTGTGGGAAGAATGTAGAGTTTGGAGCTGCAGGCTCTAGCCCTAGAGTGCTATAAGCAGAGTTTCATGGGCCATTGTGGAGGAGCTGCGAAGACCAGATGCTGAGAATATGTGGATGGCAGACCTGGCTAATGAGGTTTCACAGGGAAACAAGGACTTTATTAGAAACTTTGTTAGAGGCCATTCATGTTACATTCTGGAAATGAATCTGGCTTTATTCTGCCCATGTCCTGGGAACTTGAGTAAAGTTGAACTCAAAAATAATAGATTAATTAATAGTAATAGATTAATAGTTGGTGAAATAGGAAATTTCAAGACAGAAAAACATACAGACTGTGCCATGGTTGCTGCTCACTGCTTTTAGATCTGTAACATGGAAGCCTGCAGCTCGTTAAAATGCAAATTCATTTGAAGGAATAGAGCCTGAACTGAAAATACTGCTGTAGGGGTTTCCTGCTCCCAAGCAACCACCTAGGGAGGTGTTTTCCCAGGTTCAGCTATCAAGGTACCCAGAGACCACTACATCTGTGCTGGGCAGTGTCATGCAGGTGGTGTTGGTTTCACAGCATGCAGAATGCAAAAGTTAGTATGTTATGAAAACCTGCACAAGGGTTCAGAAACCACTGCAGCCAGGCAGTGTGCAGCAGCGTTGGATTCCTTTCATTGAAGCCGTGAGAGACCATTATGTAAAGCTGTGAAGATGAAGCCAAAGTCTTGATGGAGACCATAATATGTGGGAGATGCAAGTACTACGGGATCCCTGCTGAAGAAAGCTGCAAGCATGGAGTGGAGCTGACCCAAGAGAGAGGCTGCATGTGCTGCAGAAGGCAGAGCTGGAAGGAAGGGGATGCCCAAGTCTTTGGAGCCCAGATGACTCCACTACAAGCCCCAGATCCCAGACTCAGAGCTGCAGAGCTTAGTATTTACTCTGTTGCATTTTGGATTTTGGTCATTCTGTAGGTCCAGCCTTTCTTTGGTATCTTCCTATTGCTCCTTTGGAATGGGATGTTTGCTCTGCACCATTGTATGTTCAAATTGTGTAACTTACTTTTTACTTGATGTAACCTGTCTCTACCTCCCCAGCACTGGGATTATATGTATGTAGTAGTGTCACATTGGGCTTATTTTTGTTTTTGATTTTTTGAGACAAGGTCTCCCTGTAGCCCCACCTGGCCTGAAACTCACTATATAGACCATGCTGGCCTTGATCTCAGAGAGATCTGCCTGCTCTGCCTCCCAAGTGCTGGGGTTAAAAGTATGCACCACTATGCCTGGCAAACCTGACTTGTTATGTGTAGATTTTGGTGGGACCCTCATGCTTATGCAACAAGAAATTTACTAACTAACGCATCTTCCCAGCCTTATTAGTATTTTAATTGTGAAAAATGTAAACATGCAAATATTAGAAACTATAACATATCCCAACTTCAAAACCTCTTTACATTCCCCATTCTTGTTTCATCATACACAAACGCATACACACATACACACATATGTACACATACCACACATACATGCACACATATGTTCACATGCACACACATACCACACAAACATATACAGACACACATACCACACACATGCACGCATGTATACATAACACACACGTACACACATACTGCACATACATACATACCACACATGCACATATGCACACACAAGTACATGCACCACACACATATACACACCACACACATACATATTTGTACACATAGACATATATACTACACATGCATACATATGCACTCATACCACACACATATACACATGTACACATAAACACACATACCATGCATGCATATATGCACACACAAGTACTACATGCACTACACACTTACACACACCACACACATACATATGTGTACACATAGACAAATATACCACACATGCATACACATGCATTCATACCACACACATACACATATACACATAAACACACACCATGCACATGTATACATATAAACAAACCACATATATATGCACATACACACATACCACACACATACACATTTATACATAAACATATATACCACACATACATGCATTCATACATGTACACATATACACACTATTTTTTTCCCTCTAGGACTTTAAAGTAAATCTCAGACATGATTTCTCTTTGCCTATAAATACTTCCCTAAATATTGCTAATAGATAAGAACTTCCTTAAAAAACCGGACTCATTTTCCTATTATCCTACCCAAGAGACAATATTTAAAGGAAGTTTTAAGTTTGCTGATATATTTAGCAAATAATAATATCCACAGAAACACCCACCTTTTGGAATGGATATAGTTTAATGTACTCTTCATTAGTTAAAACTCCAAAATATTTAACTCACCAATACAAATTTTTATCATTTATTATGCATTTGAAGGAATCATAATCCCAACAAGGTCCATCCTGGCATTTGGAAGACTGTTCCTTCAGGCTCCTTTTCTCTTCCTGTCTCTCGTGCTATCTACTACTTGAATAAACACTGTCATTTTCCTTCATTCCATTCTGAATTTGACCTAATTGTATTCCTATAGAATATGCTTGCTCACCCATCCCCTCTCTCCCTCTCTCTGGCTGGTAGGTCTAGACATTTGTTTAGACATAGGTCTAGCTGTTGTTAATAGCCCCTCATTGGTGGTGGTGTGGACTGCATCAAGCAGCACTTTCTGCCTGTGTTTGAATCTTTCCAAGTGTTAAGTTTGATTTAGAGGGCTCAGGTGTGGTTAGTCTGATTGAGCCATTATACAGTTCTTTAACTGCATCTTCCCTAATTGCTTTAGCATTGACGATCCTTTGTCTTATTAGGGGCTTCAAGGTTGTGGTTATTATTCTTTTTTTTTCTTCTGTGCTTATAAGCTGGAATTCTTTTAGGAAAAATGATTTTCCTTCATCAGCTATTTGGTCAGCCCTCAACAGAATCTGTACAGAAAAAGTTCAGAATAAATGGTTTATTATTTTATTTTCTTTCTTGATTCCCAAAGTAATTACTTTGGTGGGAACCTCTGAAAGTGACCAGCTCAATTAAAAAAAAAAAACTATCTAATTCATTACATTTTTTTTCTTTTTTTCTTCCAGTGGTGGGAATCAAAACCAGAGCCTTATATATGCTAGATAAATGCTTTATCATTTATCAGTAAGCTGCATTCCCAGCCCAGACAAACTTTAATACTCATATTGTCCTGTCTTTAGTGAATGGGAGTACTTTCCCCTCAAGTTGCTCTGAGTCATCACAGTCCTGATAGCCTTTGATGATTTCCTTGTTTTGTAGTGTGATAAAATGCTCTATGTTCATCTAATCCATTTTGTGTCTTCACCTCAAAATGAACCATTTCTTCAAGGAGTTGTAGTTCCTTTTATTGGTAAATGGTATTTCAAGATCACAGTCTAGGTCCCTCGATGGTCATTTCTAATGTGCTTTCATTGCTTTTGGGAATTTTCAGTGGTCAGTTTATTTAAAAAGGGGAAATCCCATTAGTTTGCACATGGCCCTGAAACTGATCCTCTGGATCTTTTTTTTTTTTTTTTTAATGAAAATAGATTACAGGGCTTCTGTGGTGGTTTGAATAAAATGTCCCCCATAAGCTCATGTGTTTGAACACTTGGTCCCCAGTTGGTGGTGCTGTTTGGAGAGGTTATGGAACCTTTAGGAGGTGGCGCCTTCCTGGAGGAAGTAGGTCACTGAGGGTGAGCTTTGAGGGTTTACAACTTGACCTCACTTCCTGATCTCTCTCTCTCTCTCTGCTTCCTGTGTGTGGATGAATGTGATCTCTCAGCTTCGGGCTCCTGCCACCATACCTTGCCTTCCCTCCATGACCAGCTCTATTTCCCTGGAACTATAAGCCAGAACAAACCCTTTCTTCCTTAACTTGCTTTTGATCATGGTATTTATCACAGCTGCAGAACAGAAACTAATACAACTTTTAATACACTTGGTTCCTTACAATACTGATATAAACAGGTAGATATTATTAATCTCTTACTTAGATATTATTACTAATATCATTACGAATAAGTAACCATTGAATAAATGGTAATATTTCTGTGTGGCACTCTGTGTTTTCCCAGAAAATACCATTGAGAATATGACAACCCAAATACAATTTATTATAAGGTCAGTTGAAATAATTTTCTCTTTTCTTTTGTTTATAACACCAGCTTGATATACAGCAAGGTTCATTTGTTTTGGTTTGTTTTCAAGTTTTAAGAATTGATTTTTTTCCTTCTCTTGATTCTCTTTTATATGTAAAACATTTTATATGGTTCAGAAGTTGCCATTGGAATGAGGTACAGTCTTTTCTTTTACTCTGTCTCCTCTACCCTGTTTCTTGACTTTCATTATAGGTAACCAGGCTCATTGGTCTGTGTATTATTTCATATTTTTAATTGAACTTTTGTGATTTTCATGCCATATAATTTAATGGTATTTAGATCCCCCTATCTGTACTTCCCCTTATTGCCCTAACACACAATTTAATGTACTCTATTACATATATTATAAGGTCTGTAGAGTCTATTTTGTGTCACCATTTCATATTTTATCCAATATATCATTTTAATAAATTTCCAGAATAGGACTGCTGGGTCAAATGTACATTCATACACATAAAAACCCAGACTATATGTGCATATGTACTATTGGTCATATTACTAATAATATAAAGTATGTATGCTTGGTTTTTTTGAAACATACGTATAATTTCATGCTATCACATTTTTAGCTCTCTGTTACTATAATCATATAGGCAGAAATGATAGTCTCTTTTTTAAAAATTATTTTTATGTGTATGTGTCTATTGCCTGCATGTAGGTAAGTGCACCCATGTCATGCAGTGCCTGCAGAGGACAGAAGAGGCTGTTGGATCCCCTGGAACTGGAGTTACGGACAGTTGTTAGCTGCCATGTGGGTGCTGGGATTCAAACCCAGGTCTTCTGCAAGAATAACCAGTGTTCTCAACTGCAGAGCCATCTCTCCAGCCCAGAAATGATAGTTTCTTTCTTCCTTAGTTTTAATGCTTGCTGTTCATTAATAAGAGGGTTTTTATTTGATTTTTGTTTTATTATTTTGTGACAGGGTCTCACTCTGTAGCCCAGGCTGGCCTGGAGTTCACTGTGTAACTAGACTGGCTTCAAACTTGTGGTAATCTTCTTGCCTTAACTTCTCAATGATGGAACTATAGGTGTGAACCACCACACCTGACTCATAATAGAAGGTTTTTAAATTTTCAAAAATTTCTAGGTTTTGTTGGTTCTTTGTTTTGCTTATTGAATTTTTATATATTTCAATACAGAACAACTCAATCAGTCTTAATCATCTTTATATCCCCTTCCCCTCTGGCACCCTCCCATAGCACCCCCTGCCTTCCACTGGAATGCAATGCCAATTAAAATCCCCATGACATTGTTCACAGAATTAGAAAAATCCATCCTGAAATTCATATGGAAGCACAAAAGACCCTGGATCACCAAAGCAACCCTGAGCATAAAGAGCAATGCTGAGGGGATTACTATACCAGATTTCAATCTGTATTACAGAGCTGTAGTCATAAAAATAGCATGGGCCAGGTGTGGTGGCACATGCCTTTAATCTCAGCACTCAGGAGGCAGAGACAGGCAAATCTCTGTGAATTCGAGGCCAGCCTGGTCTACATAGTAAGTCCGGGGCCAGCTGGGGCTACAGGGAGACCCTGTCTCAAAAAGAAAAATAAATAAATAAATAAATAAATAAATAAATAAATAAATAAAGCATGGTACTGGCACAAGAATAGACCCATAGATCAATGGAACATAATTGAAGACCCAAACATAATTACATGAAATTTCAGCCATCTGATATTTGACAAAGGGACCCAGGACACTCACTGGAGGAAAGAGCATCTTCAGCAAATGATTCTGGCAAAAATGGATCTCTACCTGTAGAAGAATGAAATTAGACCTGTATCTTTCACCTTGCACAAAAGTTTCGTTTGTTCTTACTGTTAGTTTTATTGCCTTTGTGATCCAGGTGCCATCCATGGCATCTTCTGGCTTCAGCAGGCACATGAGCATGTAAATACAGCCACATACATACACACAGATAAAAATAAAAATAAAATAAAATCTTTTGATTATTAGGGAATATTTACTTTCTCAGAAAATATAATGTTTGAGTATTTCACTTCATTTTAATGTTTGACCTCAACTTCGTTTTAATTTTGGCCGAACAACTAAACACAAAAATGTCTATTGTCAGTCTTTTGACTGAAATTCTCAGCTTCTTTCGGTGGATTAAGCCTGTTGTCTAGAAGATTCCTCAAAAGGGGACCTTGTTTGCAATCTTCCCTGGGTTTTTCCATGCCCAAATCATTTTCTGGAGCCTCAAAAGCTGAAGGAGAGCTTGCTGGATATACAATTTTTTGCTTACACTTTAAAAAGGTGGGACTTCCTTGGGCTCTTGCCTTTCCCTGGAACACCGCTCCAGCTGCGTAGCTTTTGCTCTGAGCTCTGAGTTCCTCGTATTCTTGCTCCACCTCCATCTTCCTCCATTCTCTATCCTGATGTGCTACCAGTACCTCATCAGCCATGAAGAGCTGTTCTCTGACATTTACAGGATCCAGGAGCTCACAGGCTGGCGACACCTGGAGGTAAAGATGGTTTGTAGAACAGAAGGAAGCTTGGATGGCTTACCCCTGGAGGAGATGTCATGGCTCAAGGTCTGAGAGAGAAGGCACCAAAAGCACAGTAATTGCTGGTGTTGACATTGTTATGAACCATCAGTTAAAGGAAACCAGCTACACAAAAGAAATACATAAAGATTACATGAACTCACTCAAAGAGCAAAACCTTTTATGACAGGCTGTGGAGCACATCAAGCATGTATTTGCTGATTGCAATAAGTACCAAATTTTTATGGGTGAAAAAAAATGAATCCAGACAGCATGGCCGTTCTCCTGGACTACCAGGAAGATGCTGTGACCTCATCTATGATTTCTGTTAAGAGTGGCTCTGAGATGGAAAAATGCTAACAAACTGGGCAATTACTTTGGATTTATCATTTGTCTTTGGAACTGGCTGCTGCTTGTCATCCACACAATGCCAGCACTTAAGACAATGACACTGATGCTGTTTGGAGCTCTTCACTTACTTTGTGATGTATTTGGAATGGAATTGTTTTTGTTTTGATTTAAAAAAAATGCGTGTCATGTAGGCTGTCTAAAAAGTGCATTCAAACTAAAAATAAAACTGTGGACAATGATTTCTTGCTGTTGTCCTATTTGATAAGTTGTTTTAAGAAAGTCTAGTGACAGAATTCTCTTGACCTTGTAAGTTATTTTACCTTTTTGCCCAAGGGATATGAAGAACCAGAAAGAAACTGAAAGTCTAATAGTTCTGTTGAGGAATGACTCAGAATTGATCATCCTAGTGGGCCTTCTCAGGAATCTATGTTGTACATCTACATACTTACAGGCAAAACACTCATAAATAAAAATTTAAAAGACAATAAATTTAGTCACATGGAATAAAAATCCTATTTAAGATGTTTGTTCTAAGCATTTGACATATTTTTGAAAAAGCATTATATTCTAAATTCATACATTTGAAAAAGCTATAAAATATATTAATTATATGTAGGAATTAACTGTTATCACTCTAAATAGTCTTTTTTTTCTCTCTTCCTACCCTTAGGAGAACAAAGAAAATATCTAAAAATGACAAGTAAAAGACTTGAGGAGTCCATGGGGGGTGTGCAGATGGGGCTAGTCAGAGTGTTTAAAGGATTACAGAGCAAAGTTTTGCCACCCAGGAGTCCAAAGGTGGTTACAGAAGAGGAAGTAACCCGAATGGTAATGTATCAGAATTTCTATGTGAAATACTTAATACAGTCTCCCCAGGACAATGACAGCTGCCATTTTGTATTCTCAGAATAACAGAGACTCCATGATTAATATCATACCAGTCAGTAGCATGTTGCAGAGCCTAAGCACCTTTCAAAGCCAAGGAAGTTTTAAAATTGCATATGGTCTTCAAGGTACAGGGTTGGGTTGATTAATCAACTGGCGTAAGATTTTATATCTTGGTCCATTTTCTGTTCCTATAACTGAATACCAGAAACTAGATGATTTATGAAGAAAAGAGGTTTGTTTTGGCTTATGGTTTTGGAGCCTAAAGAATCCAGGACTGCGTGGCTCCATCTGCTAAGGTCCCATGATGCAGTTTGGCACAGCAGGGAAATGGAAAAGCAAGCACTTATATGTGGAGAGGAGAGAGCTAAATGCCAGGAGAAACATTCATTCATTCATAAGAGCGCCAACATATGAATTTGGGGAGAAACACCCAAATCATGGAACCATGTGAAAAAACTACTAAAATTTTCTAAATGTTAAGCAGAGCCATGTGAAATCATCATTCATGTACTTCAGTAAAATCACATACTAGATTTTTGAGCCCCCTGGTAGGTTATCCAATCCCAGTGGTCAGGCCTAAACACATGAATTTGTGGGCAATACTAAATGGACTCAGTAGGTTGTGTATAAAATTACAGCGATAATTATAGAAGAGGTCATGAATTTGAGAGGCAGTGTGTTGGGCCATGGGACACAGAAGGGGAGGGAAACAGGAGGAACTGAGTGGGGGGGAGGGGTGGAAATAAATAAAATACTTATTTATAAAATTCTAAAAAAAGTTTTTAAATTAAAGTAAAAAACCCTCAAATTCCAGAGTTTCACAGGGCTCAACCTAATAATCTGTTATTTGTACATTGACAATTTTTTTTATAATTTATGAGATACAGAACTAGATGGTATCTGGGGAAAAACATATTTTTCTGTCTTTTAAAATAGAAATGTGTATAGCTTTAATGAGTTATAATGATCATGGGCTAAGAGCTGAGTTATGAACCACGCTATAGAAAAATATAAAAATATATAGTGCTGGCAATAGTATTTGCTACATTTTTAGAATCTAATTTCAAGTTGCATTCTATTTAGAGAAATGAAATCAGTTGTTCCTTTAGTGATAGCTACTGGTACACATTTACACGAAGTCTTGATTTTTTTGTTTTTAAGGCTTCATTATTTTAATTTAAATCCCAATACTGTGGATACCTCTTAACACTCTGTTACTCTAATCTGTGTTCCAATCAAAAAGAACTTAAAAATGGAGTTGAAAGCTATTTTGGAAATACATCTTCATTTAACAAGATTCAATCAGAGAGAATCAAATTTTCAGGAAAACAAACGATCTTGAAGAGTTAACAACTTCAACCCAGAGAAAATAAATCAGCTAAATACCTCTAGCTGCTAGAAACTGACTCGGCATATATTCTCCCAACGACATACTCTGCTTGAATAGAAAGTAGGCCTGGAACAGCATGAACTTTCTAGAACAGCAGCAGCAACATAATAGTGATTAGTTGAGGGTAACTCGTCCTTTGCTGGGCTGGTTTTATTTTGATGATAAATTTCTTCTATTTTTTTTTCTCATAGAAGTGCAAAGTATTAAAGCATTTCGTATTCTTATCTGGGTGTGTGAATGCAGTCTGACGAGCTTATAGTTCCTGTTGAACAACATTTAAATGTGCTCTATGACTTCTCAAAAGTTCAAACTCATTTCGGAGTAGCAGAATCACACTTCCAGATCCTTTGTACTTGAGATTTCCTGGTAACATGATGTAATCTGATAGGTAAACACCCCAAAGTTCTGCATGCATGCTATATCAGTTGAGAAACAGAACTATTGCCAGCTCCTCAGTTCTGAAGCCTGGAAGAGATTTTTGCAGTTCTATGCTCAGATGGCTCTTCTGAGCATAAAATGTTAAGCTCTTTAAACAGATTCCTATGTACTTTCTTGACTTTTTTTTTCTCTCTAGTGTTCTATTGTGTGATTCCTTCAAAAGTCTAAGGGATGGGCTAGCACATGTCACTTCCAATTACTGTGCAAAGACCTCAGAAGTGCACGGGACTTCTCTTGTATAATTTAGTTATTTTCAATATTTTATAAGGGAACTTAGTGGCTCCGGAATTATCCTGAAAGCTGCAAGCACAAATTATTCACCACTGGTACTTAGGAAAACTCATCTTCAGTAGAACCACGTTTGAATTGGGGCTCTTGTTTGAATTCTAGCTGACACCCTCGGAGTTCCTGAAGGAGATGTCCCTCACCACGGAGCAGAAATTGGCAAATACTCGCATCATATGTCGGCCACAGATCATCGAACTCTTAGATATGGGAGAAACAACTCATCAAAAGGTACATCAAGGGCCAGAGAGACAGCTCGGCAGTTAAGAAGGCTTGCTGCTCTTGCAGAGGACCCAAGTTCAGTTCCCAGTACCCATAGCAGATGGCTTACAACCACCTGCAACTCCAGTTTCAGGGGATCTGACACCCCCTTCCGGCCTCTGTAGGTACTATACGCACATGCAACATATCCATGCACAGTTGCACACATATACATATAATTTAAATTAACTTTTCTGTGTGTTTTTTTAGATAGGGTCTCTCTGTAGCCCCAAGATGGCCTGGAAATCACTAGGTAGGCCAGACTGACCTCAGTCTCACAGATTGTTGCCTGCCTCTGCCTCCTGAGTGCTGAGATTAAAGGTGTGCACTACCATACCTAGCTAAAATTAAAATCCTTTTAAAAAGCACATCAAGCTGAGTGTATAATATGTGAATGTTCTAGAACAACTAGGAACTAGTGTTTTTGAGCTAGCTAGCCCCTCACTGGGTCTATTTACACTCTTTTTATCTCGTCGATCTTGATCTCTGTGATCTGGTATAGAGAAAAGTATAATGATTAAGCACAAACCTTATTTTAAACCACTTTTAACCAATCCCACTTCTTATTAACTACTTCTGGTCAGTATTTGACACAGTTGTTTACAGGGTAGGAGTGATTTCAAGAATTATATCAGTCAAATAATCCCACCTTAGCTGAACTGTCCACTAGGAAAGAAGGAAGGAAGTTGGTTAGCATCTGTTATCTAATTTTGCCTCATTCCCAAGAAACTTCTAGCCAAAAAAAAAAAAAAAAAAAAAAAAAAAAGAATCAAATGCTACCCACTATGTCAGATGCTAGGACAAGTGTAGGAACACAGGGAAAAGCTATATAAAACACTTCCTGTTGAACCCCAGCAATTTTGTTGGCAGTTGTGGTGGGTGGCCAAAGGCCCACAGAATGAGAAGTAAAGCAACGATTTAGCTAGTGAACAGACCCTGCTGCCTGCCAGACTTTCCAAGCAAGGACATCACTTACCACTGAAGAGGGAAGGGAGGCTGGTTCTGGCCTCTGAAAACCTAGTAGTATTTCAACAGAT
>NW_008340065.1:3003029-3020166 GCF_000622305.1 Nannospalax galili
GGCGCATCACTTATGGATATATGGGGCCAGCCTTGTCTGACTTTCTGCTTCTGGGTTTCCAAAACCCTTTTGTGACTTTGTGTTCAACTCTCATCCTAATGACATTGACCAGGTTCCCTTCACTATCTGTTTATCTCTCTTAAGTTTCATTCTCCAGCCCGACAATTCAGCAGACCTGAGTCATTCCCCATCGTTTGAAGCGGTCCGTGTTTCCCTTCTGCATCTCTTTGTTCATTTGCACCTGAGCCGTCACACTCTGCTAGGGTTTCTCCTCCTCCACTTCCTATGTTTTTCTAATTTTGTTGAAGCTTTCTTATTTTTTTTCTTTTTTGAATTGATTTTTTGTGCATTCCATACAATAAATCTTAATCATCTTTATACCCCTCCCCAAACCGCCGCCCCCATAGATTGCCCCACTGGATTTCATGCATTCTGTCATATATGTTAGTGCCTATAGAGTCAAGTTAGTGTACCCTTATGTCTCTCAGTGCAAGTCCATCCACTGGGCAGCAGGCCCCAATCTTAGCCAAAGAACCATTGGCAGCTGATTACTGCTGGGTGAGGGAGAGTTGATATATCTTTATAATTTTATAGAACTTTTGTATATTTCGCACAACAGTTCTTAATCAGTTTAGACTCCCTTCCCCAACAATAAATGCCCCCCATCCACATTGGGCCTCTTGTATTCCACCATGCTTGTTAAGTCCCATTCAGTCAAGCATTTGTACCCAGATGTCCTCTGGTAAAAGTTCATCCACTGGAGACTATTGAGCCTATTTAGAGGTCTTAAGGAAGGTCTACTCTCCTTCACCCAGCAGCAATCAATCTTCAACAGTCCCCAGGCTAGGGCCAGCCTGATGTCCATTTCCCCTGCTCCTCTCTGGGCCCTTGTCTGATTAAGTTGGCATAGGTCCTGTGATCGATGCCACCCTTGCTACAAGTTCACATGTGTAAGCTTCCAGTGGCCTGAAAGCCTCTGTTTCCCTGTTTTCCTGAACCAGCCCTGGCTCTTAAAATCTCCCACCCCCTCTTCTGCAATGGTCCCTGAGCTGTGGGTGGGTGAGGTTTAATATAGGAGTCCTAGCCAAGGACTCACACTCTGCAGTCTCTTATTCTCTAAAACTTAGCCCGTCGTGACCTTCTGTGTGCATCACACTCTGTTGTATAAGGAAGCTTCGCTGGTGAGAATTGAGGGATGCACTAGTACTCTCTACACCCCCTGTTCCACTATGTTCCGTGAGCCTTAGGTGTAGTGGTTCCATTGTAGATATGTCACCTGGGGTGGGCATCTCTCAGATATATTGTCTCTGTGTGTGACCAGTTGTGGAACTCTGCAGTAGCCTTCAACTGTTGCAAAAAGAAGCTTCTTTGATAAGTGGTATACAGAATACTTGTCTGTAAATATAAGGATCAATATTTAGGATATGGTAAGAAATTTCATTTGTCTAGAGATATGACAGAGATAGGGTTTTCTCTAGGATCTATGACTCTCAAGTCATGTATATTTGGCTATAATTACAGTGCCACCCCTGAGTTCTCTCCCATTGAGAGGGTTTTAAGTCCAATTAGATAGCTGTTGATTACCTTCCAGAAAACAGTGCCATTACTGCGCCAGTAGAGGTAGTTTGCTGTGCTGGTCATTATGGTTTTTTGTCTTTAGGGCTGGGTTGGACCATTGATTGATTTTCTCCCTTAGCAGCTTGCATAGGAAACAGAGGGAAAGGGAAAGAAAAAGTCTGAGAGAGGGGGATAGTAGGAAGCAGATGTTACCAAGGGGGAGGTGGGGAAAGTGAGAGTGTTTGGCTGGGAGGGAAGAAGGGAGGGATGTACAGTGGACCATTGGGGTGGGAGAGGAGGGACCTCAGGAGAGGGTAATGGGGGGAGGATGGGTATAATGGGGGCACTTGGACTGGGGAGGGAGGAGGGAGGTTGGACAGAGGGAGGGAGGGGAGAAATGAATGGAGCTTGGGTGGTGTGGGAAGTCAAAGGGAAATGTGTTGGCTTGGGAACTGCCTGAGAAATAGACATATGGTATCTGAGCATTAATCCATGTGTGTACCTGGGGCTGTATGGCAAGGAGTACAGTGCCAGACATGAGAGACCTTCCTTCGAGTGGTTGGTCAGGGTTGTCTAAGAGATTCCCAAAATAACACAGGCTATTGCCAGAGTCCTTGGTTAATTCCCAGAACTCAAAGTTCTGCTGAAGGCAGGACATACGTTGGACACAGGACTTAGAGTAATGGAGCAGGAACTGACCTGGAAACCTTCTCCCCAAAGACTAGCTCTCATAGTTCTGGAGGATACTATGCAAGCTGCTAAGACCTCAGTGGAAGCTTTCTTCTTATCCTGATCATAAATTGTTCTCAGTACTTGAACCTCCTCTTTCTCTTCTAAATTCATTCAGTCAGGGCCTTCTAAATTTTTTTTTGACATATGGCCCCTTTCATCTGAGAAAATTTTAACTGGCCATGGATATATAGGCATATGAGATAGGTATGTAAAACAGGCCTGGGGAAATGGCTCAGTAGAGCACAGCTGTAATGCCAGTGCCTCTACACTGAGATGGTAGGCACAGACAGGGGGAACCCTAGAAGCTTGTGGGGCCAACTAACCTGATATGCATCAACAAACACAAGACTGTCTCAAACAAGGTAGAAGACACGAACCAACACCCAAGATTTTCTTCTGACTTCTACACATGCCATGGCATGAGTGCACACACATGAACATGACGTATATGCATATCATACAGACATACTAAAAAGTAGTTAAAAAATTAAAAATTATGTATGCAAAAAAATCTACTGATAATAAATAAAAGAAATTGATTTTCAAACATTCTTTGGTATACATAGAATTTTATTATTTATTTTTATTTCATATTGCAGTTTATTTTGTGTGAGAGAGAGAGAGAGAGAGAGAGAGAGAAGATGCCATGGCACACATGTGAAGGCCAGATGACAATTTCTAGGAATCACTTCTCTCCTTCCACCATGTAATTCAGGGATTGAACTCTGGTCATCAGTCTTGGCAGCAAGTGCCTTTACGCCCGAGTCATCTCGCTGGCCCCGGATTTTAATGATGTATTAAAGAGTAAAACAAGTTTGCATATTAATAAGATAGATGTACCTGCTTGTTTTATATAAAGAGTTAAAGCTTGGGCAATGCACAGCAGGAGTACAGCATCTTCATCTTTTTTCAGGGTTGACTGATATTTCAACTTCATCAATGCTGAGAACACTGAACACGTGAAGACGTAAATACAAAGTTCAAAATGGCTGAAGTCTGTTTAGGGCCATTTCAGAAATTGCTAGAAATTTCTCATAGTCCCAAGCCCAAAATCATTTAATTATCTTTTATAAAACTGGAGCCAGCAGCTCCAACAAGTTTTAAAATCAACCATTCTAACAGTGCAATCCAAAGCTATACTGCTTTGATACATGCTCTCTTGTCCTTCAGTTGGGTTCTGAGAATCCATTCTCTAGTCTTCGCACTCTGTGGCTTGATCCACTGAGCCGCCTCCTCTGTCCCGTAGGCTCCCTGTTTCTATCTCACCTCTGCATCACCAAAACTCCACAGTGCAGCAAGAAGTACATTTAAAAATGTAAATGAGGTGCCGGGCGTGGTGGCGCACGCCTTAATCCCGGCATTTGGGAGGCAGAGGCAGGCGGATCTCTGTGAGTTCAAGGCCAGCCTGGTCTATGTAGTGAGTCCAGGACAGCTGGAGCTACAGGAGACCCTTTCTCAAAAAGAACAACACAAGAAAAAAAATGTAAATGAGGTCTTGGTGAGGTGGCTCAATGGATAGAGGATCTTGCTGCCAAGCTGGATGACCTGAGATCGATCCCCAGGTCTTAAATGGTAGAAGGAGAAAACTGACTCCTGCAAGTTGTCCTCTGAGCCCCACCCCCAAAAGAAATAAAAATGTAATTAATGTGACTGGGACCATGTTACTCTGATGTTTATAACTACCGGTGACTTTCTAGTACTCTCAGAAAAATCTAAACCTGCTCCCTGGATCCCAAGACCCTGCATCATCTGGCCCTGCCTTCCTCATGGGCTTCTTTTCCTTCCTCTGCTGTGTGGCGCTTTCTTCTCTTCTAACTGCACTTCCCTCTTTCTACTTTGCACATGAAGAGATAATTCTCACCAGAAAAGGGAGATGGTTGTCTTGCTAGCTAGAGTTATGCAAAAGCCTCTGTGAGCTAGTAGCACTCTGATGTCATGCAAAGGTCTGGGAAAGGGGCATTTCTGTCAGAAGGAAGAACAGGTGCAAACTGGGGAACTCCTGAGGACCGCGTGTGGTGGCTTTGTTGATGATTCTGTTCAGCACATGGAAAGGGACTTGACACATATTGGAAACTCAACAATCATTGAATGAAAACAAACCACTTTTATCTTTCCTAGCTGCCCACAGCTTCTTGCATTCTTCAATATTTGCTTTTTGCCCTTTGGTTATTTTCCCTTCATGTGTTTTAATCCATGGTGAAATGGTGTGGTTAAGATTTTCGGTGTTTCATGAGACTGGGAATGTAGTACTGGCCTAGCATGCTTTCGACCATGGGCTCAGTTTCCAGCACCACACAAACAAACAGCACACAGACTTTTCACTGCTTCTTGGTGATAATTTTCTGATAATTTTTTCGAGACAGGCTGACCTGGAACTCTTAGAGATCTGCCTGCCTCTGCTTTCTGAGTCTTGGGATTAAAGGCATGCACCACCATGCCTAGTGGATAAATATTCTTTATTTGGGGATTGAGGAGATGGCTCAGTGGGTAAAGTGCTTTGGAAATGGAAAATATAAACATCTCTCTTAATAATTAAAAATGACAAAATTAATCCAAATAAAGAAAAATAATATAAAAACAAATTAATGAAACAAAAGCACTCATACTCTACAATCAACAGAGCAAAAAGATTATCTTTAAAAAGACCAGCAATGTTGACAAAATAGCTAGTTTATTTGATCAAGGAAATAAGACAGAAGGGCCAAATAGAAAATGTAAAGAATGAACATGGGACATTATTATAGAAGCTGAATTCAGTGAAGAGGTGACAAGTGGATATTATGTTAAAGGATTTGCAATTTTAGAAAACATGTACAGAGTTCTAGAAAAATACAATAAAATTTATCAAAGCTGGCACATGAAGAGAAAATCAGAGAAAGCCAGTCTGTAGCCAGCTACGTACAGAAAAACACCAGATCCAGACTGCTGTACAAGCAAAGTCTATCAAACATTAAATAACTCAAGTATTACAGAAAGTCTTCCAAATCAAAGAAAGCCCAGAATAGCCTCTCATCAAACATCAATATCAGTAACTTCCTTTATATATCCAAAAAAGCAGTCAAAGGACAACTATAGGCCAGTCTCACTGGGAACCACAGACATAAATAAATAAAAGGAAGAACACACTGGAAAACTGAAACCAGTGGTAGAAATGAGACTAACACATTGAACCAAGTTACCTCAGAAGTTCAAGTATCAGTCAAGAAATAAACTGCGATTTTTCTCCAGAAGAAATAACTGTTCACTCAGAAAATTCAAAATTGCCCCAAAGTAAACCACTAAAATTCATTTGTGATTTATCAAAGTCACTGAATATATAAGGCCAATATATAAAAATCAATTATATTTTATAATCCAGCAATGAACATTTAGGAAATTAAATTTATTGGCATCATATAAAATAATATTCCCAAATAGAAATTGTGTAAGAATGAATTTACCAGGAAACCTTTATCCAAAACTATAAAATGTTATTAAAATTAAAGTATACCTACATGAATTCAGGAATATACTATGTTCATGAATCAAGATAGGCAATGTACTTAGGATGTCAAATATTTCCCAAACTGATCAGAAAATTCAATATGATCTAATATGAAAAATCACAGTGGAAATTTTACAGAGCCATTGAAAAGCTGATTATAAGATTTATGGAGAAATGCAAAAGACCAAGAAGAGAGAAGATACATTTGAACAGGAAGAGGATTAGATATATTAGGTAGTGAGATATAGTTATATCATTGTGTACCATATACTGTTACTTCTTACAGCGAGATGGTAAGGTGCTGGCACAGCATTTATCACAGAACCAAATGTAAAAAGTTCTTAAATCTACGAACATTTGATTTATGACAAAGCCAACACAAAAACTCATAGGGACAGAAGATGTTCTCTTTGATAAGGTGTGTTGACTGGATAATTTATATGAAAGAAATCAGTTTAACCCATTTCACACCATTCCAGGTCTATCAAAGCCTTCCATGTAAAAGGCAAGACAAAAAATTTCTTAGAAGACAATCTAAGAGAATATCTTCTTCATCGTGGAACACATAAAATTTCCTTTAATGAGACACAGAAAATATTGAATAGGAACCAAGAGATTGATAAGTAGATTAAAATATAAAACTATGCTTATCAAAAGTCATCTTTTAGGGACTGGCAAGATGGCAGATTAAGGTGCTTGCTGCCAAGCCTGATGACCTGAGTTCAATCCCTGAGACTCACATGGTGGAAGGAGAACCCACTCCTACAAGTTGTCCTCTGACTTTGACACATATGTACTGTGGTAAGGACATGCCCATACATACATGCACAAAAATAAATAGTGTAATAAAAAATTTATTTACCTTTTAGGAATTGGAAAAAGAAAGTCTAAGAGTAGGCAGTTACAGACAGTTCATAGCACTGCTAAGTGGCCTCTAGAATGTATGAGAAACTTAAATGAATGAAAGAAATGGGTAAAAAATGAACAGCTTATAAAAGAAGATTTCCTAGTGGCTAATGGACATACAAAGGATGCTCAGCCTCTTTAGAAATCAGGAAATGAAAATAAAACTACTGTTATAGTTTGCCTTCAATTGCTCTGACCAATACCAACTTGGGGAGGAAAGGGTTTATTTGGCTTATATCTCCTGGGCCACAGTTCGTCAGGGAGCCCAAGGTAGGAACTCAGGACAGGAACCTGGAGGCTGGAGCACAGGCCATGGAGGAATGCTGCTTACTGGCTTGAACTTCTGGCCCCTGCTCAACCTGCTCAACCTGCCCAGGGATGGCACCACCCACAGTGGGTTGGGCCCTCCGATTCACTCAGTAATCAAGAGGATGCACCACAGACATGGTCACAGGCCAGTCCAATGGAAGTAATTCCCCAATTGAGGCTCCCTCGACCCAGGTGTGTCAAGTTGACATTAAAGCTATCCAGCACAACTACAGCACATCAGCATTGCGCATATACAAAATGATTTAAACTAAGGAGACTGACAGCGTCAAGTTTGGCAAGGAAAAAACAACTGGAATTCTCAGAAAGCTAGTAGGGTACCCAAGATACAGTCATGAACTCACAGGGCATCATGGGGTATTTTAAAATTACAAGTGTGAACATGGTAATATCACAAAAGTTTTGGGTTGTGGTTACCACCTAAACTACAGTGCTTGAGGCAATTCATAGTTAGATCGTGCTGTGTGCCCTGTAATGATGTAATTCATTGTAAAACTGGCTTCTCAGTGGTTGCTCTGATAAAAATCAACTACAGTTGAAAAATCAAAGTAGTACAGGAGATGAAATGCCCGCACTGGTTCTGTTGTGCGGTGTCAAACTGGTACACATGTCCCACTAGTAAACGTGTAAACATCCCACTAGTAAAATAGTAGCAATACTACTATTGCTGTGTATAGCCAAAATTCATTTAGCTTGACCACATTGTTTCCCCGTTATCGTTCCTTCCTTCTTCTCTCTGAGGGCCCAAGATAAATTTCTTTCTCGATAAAGAAGACCCTTGGTATTTCTTTTGGAAGTTGTCGACAACCGTTCATAATTTGTATCTACCTGAAAATGTTTCTCTTTGAACTTCATTGTTGAAGAGAATTTTCCATGTTGGAGAATATCATTTCTACAGACAGCTTTTTTGTTTGTTTGGCTTGGGTTTTTTCCCTCCAAGATTTAAATATCATTTCCATTTCTTTGTCCTTTGTTTATGTTTAGAAGTCAACAATATTTTTGGTTTGTCTCCTGGAGCCCCTTCACCTTCTAGGTCTTCTCTAACACAATGTTCTTGCCTTTGCTTCCAATGGTTTTATAGTTATCTACTTAGGTATGGCTTTTTAACAAGTCTGACCTGAGCTCTCAGGCCTCCTCCGTCTTTGTCTTTGTGCTGCCGTCAACTATAAAACCCCCTCTGCCGTTACTCTGTCTGCAGAGCCCCATTTTCTCCTTCTGGGCCACCGAATACACCTATTTTTGGCCTTTCAATATATTTAGCTGTCCATTTTAATTTCCCTTCTGAATCTTCTGTCATTTCAACCAGTCGTCTCAGTTATGAATATTCTTCGAACACGTATCTATTCCAATAACTTCAGTGGTGGTTACTCTGCTATTAAACACATGCATTGAATTCCCAGTTTCAGTTGTTATCATTTTAAGGTGTAGAATTTATTTTTTATTATTTCCAGTCCTCTGCCCAAATTCCAAATCTTGCATTTCATTTTCTTATAGAGAGTGTGAATCATGCCCCTGTCTACTGCCTCTTGCTTCTGCTGACTTTCATTTTTAGCACCCTAGTTCCTCATACTTATGGCCAATTTACTTATTTATTTACTTATTTTATTTATTTATTTATTTATTTATTGATTGATTGATTGATTGATTGATTGGTTGGTTGGTTGTGTGTGTGTCACAGCCTTTGCGTAGGGGTCAGAGGACATCTGGGATTAAAGGCGTGCGCCACCATGCCTGGCATTACGGCCAGTTTATAATCTGCAGGTTTTTTTGAAGTTTATGAAATATTTTTGGTAATTGTGAAATTTCATAGTTAGGAGTTTCCAGAAATGATCTGAGCCTTGTTGGGGCATTCTCTTCTGTTGTCTTGTGTCAGACCTCCATGAGCACCAGCATACCCGAATCTCCCCCTTCATTCAAGGACTGAGAGACTAGTCCATTCTTACTCTCTGGAGTATCATTCACAGGTCAGAGAAGGAAATCCCAAGTCCCCAGGTCCCCAAGTCCTACCCTTGACAAGCTTTGGAATTCCATCTCCCCAGCCTTGCTTCATATTCAAGAATTCTGCACAGCTCCCAGGTGCCCACTCTAAGGCATGGAGGGTAAAGTAGCCCAATTTTTCTCTATTCTCTCCACTTTCCACCCTGACTTGCCTGTTTTCTCCTGGAGCATGAGCAGCAATTCCTTCCTTACTAATACTTAATTAAGTCTCCAGTGCTTCCAAGCAGAGACGTGTTGATAATCATAAGGTAGCTGGGTCCAGTGACCTCATTTGCCACATTTACAATTGGAAGCCTAGAGTTAGTGACTCTATTAGCCTATTTTCTTTTTTAACTGAGGACTATATTTTTATTTACTTTGTGTGTGTGTACATGAATGTTCAGTTGAGTGTGCATATGTGCACACGATAGAGTGGAGGCCAGCGTGTTACCTCACAGGGGTCTTGATTGGGTTCCTTTTCATCACCAATTAAGAATTGAAAGACAGGAAAAATTTCAGACACAACAGGTAACAAACTCTATTGTAAAGAAACACACATTCACACACACACTCACCCAGAGAGAAAACTCTCCACAAGTGGAGAGGGGATTCAGAAACCAAAACAATCTCAAACCCCTGTGGGGCCCCAGGTCTTTTAAATATTCTTGGTGGTAATGGCAAATCCCCCTCCCCCAACTGTGGATTGGTCAACTTCAACAAAGAAGAGAGAGCAGATAGGCCACAGTTCCAAGATGACATATGTCCAGGGCTACATGACTCTGAGCCCATCTTGTAGGTCCCTTGAGAGGGTCTTGTTGGAGTAAAGAGTAAAGTCTTTATACAGGAATTAAAAATTAGCCAGGTGTAATGATTCATGCCTTTAATTCCAGCACTTGGGAGGCAGAGACAGTTGGTTCTTTGTGAGATTGAGGTCAGTCTGGTCTACATAGCAAATACCAGGCCAGCTGGGGCTATAGAGTAACTCTGTCTGAAGAAGACCAAGAAGACGATGAAGAAGAAGGTGAGGAGGAGGAGGAAAAGGAGAGGGAGAGGAAGAGGAAGGAGGAGAGGAAGAGGAGGAGGAGGAGGAAGAGGAGGAGGAGGAAGAGGAGGAGGAGGAGGAGGAGGAGGAGGAGGAGGAGGAGGAGGAGGAGGAGGAGGAGGAGGAGGAGGAGGAGGAGGAGGAGGAGGAGGAGGAGGAGGAGGAGGAGGAGGAGGAGGAGGAGGAGGAGGAGGAGGAGGAGGAGGAGGAGAAAGCCTTCAGTAGTTAAGAGCACTGGCACTGGCTGCTCTTGCAGAGGACCCAGATTTGGTTCCCAACACCTACATGGCTGTTAACAATCATCTGTGACTCCATTTCCAGGGTATCCGATGCCATCTTCTGACAACTGTGGTCATTGCATGATATGGGTTCATTTACATAAATGTGGACAAAATACTCAAATGTATAAAAATAAGTGGATAATTTTTAAAATAAAGCTTGCCAAGTTTTCATCCAGCACCCTTCCTTTGGGGCCTTTTTTCTCAAGAAATCAACCTCAGGTGTCGTTTCTGAGGAGCCATCCATCTTGTTTTTGGAGGGTCTCTCATTGGAACCTGAAGCTTGCCAATTAGGCTGTGCTGGCTGGCCAGTGTGCCCCAGGGATCCATCTGTCTCTACCTCCCCAGTGTTGGAATTATAAGCATTCACGGCCATGCCAGGCTTCTTGTGTGGGTGCTGGGGACCAGAGCTTAGGTCCCCAGGCTTGTGCCTTAAGTGCTATACTGACTGAGCCATCTCCTCAGCTTCTAAATTGTCCTCCTTCTTTTGTATTAAGTTGATGAAAATAATTATAACTATTAGATTATATGGTCACCTGCCCTTTTTAATGACTCCCATGCTCTTTGTTATAATAGCTAGATCTCTGTCTTACCTTCCTTAGTCATCTTTGCCACTGTGATGCCATGAATAACTTACTCTCTCAACTTCAGTTTTCAGGAGTTGACTTGGATCAAGCCTTATTCCAGCCCTTTCCATCTGAAATCATCTTCCAGAACTATGTTCCCTGTGAAGTCTATGAAGTTCCCTTGGTTCTGAGGAACAACGACAAAGTGAGTATGTTCACTGTTATGGGTGGACTTTCCCAGGATGTCTGAGAAGGAGTTCAGTAAACTGGCATCCCGTAGGATCTTCAAAAAGTTGTTTAATTTGATAGACTTGGGAAAACAGTATACAAACATGCCTTTTGGCTGTAAGTTTTAAAAAATACCTTATTTTTTATTTTATATGTATGAGTTTATTACCTACATATATGTAAGTGTACCCATGTCATGCAATGCCTGCAGAGGTCAGAAGAGGGCATCAGATCTCCTGGAACTGGAGTTACGGATGGTCGTTACCCTCGTTTGGGTGCTGGGAATTCAACCTGGGTCCTCAGCAAGAGCTCTTAACCACAGAGCCATCTCTCTAGCCAAGCTTTGCTTATATTATATGAACTTTGATCTTTAAAACATTTATGTTTCTTCTTATAAAAATACTGTTTGTTCCAACGTTCGATTTATTAGAGAAGTTGAGGGTTTTTTCTTTTAAATTCCACATTAGAAATGCGAGGGTTTGGGGTTTTGTTTGTTTATTTGTGTTGTTTTTTTTTCTTCTAGGATTTCTCAAATATCATATACCTTGAAAATGTTAATCACCATGGATAAAAAAATAAACGAATGTCCATTTACTAAGCTCTTGTGTTGTACATACCAAGCATAATGTTATACACGCTGCATACATTGCCTATTTTATTTCATCATAACAATGGAATGAGTAAGATGTCATTTTCATTCTTGCCTTTCAACGTGTCTCCTCCTGTGGAGCACATTATATCTCATCTGAATTACAGGCTTAAAAAGCTCATCAAATCACATAAAATAAAGGTGTAGGACAAACAAGAGTTCCTTGATAGAATTATTTGGCAAAATCAACATTGTAGAGGTCCATGAGAGAGAGATTTTAAAGAATTATCATTTATTATCAGTGTTCATGGACGTCGGCAAATTCAGACTCTGGAGACAATGGTATATTTCAGGTTTTTCCTTTTGTGCTGCAATGTTGTTAGCAAAAGAAGCTCGTGACACACAAGGACAAGCAAAAAGATGAAAAAGATTTGAAGGCACCCAGGGTCATTTACATAGATTTCAAGAAAAGGTACATTACACAAACATGAGGACTTCTCAGGCAGGAGTGGCAACAAATTTAGTTTCTCCTTTAGAACTGTCTCTTTCTTTACTATTTCATTACTCTTGCTTAGGTATTATTAGGCTAGTAAGGATGGAGAGGAGCCAGTCCAAAAGTCCTTTGGCAACTCCCCTCCAAACCTAAACAAGAAATGATTATCAGTAGGTGTACATGAGGAAGTCAGCAGTAAATGGGAAGTGTAAATTTCATCCATTGAAAGGCACAGTTGTCATGGATAACCCACCACCTCTTGGATGAGATGTAGCCAAAGCACTGGCCTGGTGGAAAGACGGTCCCCAGCCAGGGAAGGTACAGTCAGCCACAAGCAGACCCCTCTCTCCAGGGGAGGCAGGCTTGTTCATGAGTGAGTTATACCAGACCTTGCACTGAGAGGCTGATGTAAGCTTCCTTTCCTCACAGTCTTCTGTGGAACTGGCAAAGATGGGGCACAGACAGGCACACCCCATTCACCTTATCTTCTCCTCACTGGCATGAAGAGAAAAAATAAAACTCACAATGTGTTTGTGTAGGATCTATCTCTCACCTACACAACTGGAGAGAGTGATCCTTGAACACCGCAGACAGCATGATTCAATTTGGCACACAATTTTAAACACCCAGACTACAGTGTCAGACTAACCTGAGTTCAGATTCAAACTGTGTCACCTGGAGCTGGTGACACACTGTGGGGATAATGGTGGCACTCATTTTACTACAAGTGTTTTGAATATTAAATGAGATGGTGAGTGTATTCAGCTGAGCGCTTGTTGCATAAGTGGGCAAGAAGCCAGCATGGTGGTTGTGCTGTTAATATCTCCACTGGTTCCTTTCTTGGTTTGCTATGGCAGTTACACCCCCCCCTTTTTTTTTTTAACAATTTAAGTGTGTGTGTGTGTGTGTGTGTGTGTGTGTGTGTGTGTGTATGCAAGTGCCCAAAGAGACCAAAGATGTTAGATCTCCCTGGAGTTGAAGTTACAGGAAGCTGTGAGCAGCCCAGGTGGGTGCTGGGAACTGATCTCAGGTCCTTTGCAAGAGCAGCACATGCAGTTAACTGAGCTGTCTCTCCAGCCCCAGTTATGCTCTTAGTAAAGGAATCTTGCCCTATATCATTCAGCGCAGCACATGCCACTGCATGCTCTCCACCAGTACAGCCAGCCAGCTCTGTTCCTCTCAGGGATGTATGCATCTTCCCTGACTTCCCACTCTCTGGTCCGGAGCTCCATGACCATTCTTTCTGTGTTTCTTCCTTCCTTCCCCACCTGGAGTAGAGATGTGAGAGTTCTCTTCTCGATTTTCACTTGTGACCTCAGGTCATCCTTTAACTAGGTGAATTGGTTGTAGTTAACTTTCTTCTCATTTAAGTTACTTAAAAAAAATTCATAGCAGGCAAGGTTGCGCACACCTGTAATCCTAGCACTCAGGAGGTTGGGGCAGGAGCATCGTTGAGTTTGGGTGCAAACTTCCTATGAGCTGGGTTACATAGAAAGACCTTGCCTCAGAAAACAAAAAAGCAAAACAAAAAATTCTGTCCCCCTTTTCGGGCTGTGTGTCTGTAGGACTTTCACCCCAGACCACTCCCATCCACCTTATATTGTATTTCTTCTCGTTTTGGCTGAGAGAGACCTGCGTAACCCTGGGTAAGACAAAAGGGGACTAGGATAAGACCTTAAAAAAAAGAGTGAAACTAGTTGAAGCTGCCTGAGTCTGGTTAAGAGTTATCAGTGTGCCTTTTGTTCTTGCTCCTTGATGGCGCTTCCTTGGAGAAGGTGGGTGAAGTCACCTGCCTCCCAACACCCATTGATTGGTGAAGCAGTCCTTTCCTCCTGTGGCCTGGGAATCCCGATGATGCTCAGTGGCTATTGTGAGGGTGGGGTGGCCCATCATGTCCTGAAGATGGTCCCAAGAGTACAGAATTTCTTTCCCCCAAGCACTTTCAGAATGTTGGGACCTGCAGTTTAGCTCTGCTTATTGTGGGGGAGGATTCAGCTGATGGAGCAGTTTATTTAGAAGATAGTCACATTTAAATCATAAAATGAACAAAGACTTCAATAATGATGATGATGTTAGTAAAAATAAAATCACTGAGTCTTGAGGGCTGTGTGAGTGGGACAAAGGTAAGTCCTACCATTTCCCTTTACAGTTGAAGAAACTGAAATCCAGTCCTGACCAAGGTCACACGTTAGTAAGTAGCGCATGGAAACCTCACTCTAGGTTTGACTCAAATCATGTGCCCTTTTTTCTGTTCTTTTTGTTTGTTTGTTTTTGTTTTTCACTTGTGTGACAACCGTCATCATGTGTTTTCCCTGCAGATTCCAAGGATGGTGAAAGTTGTTGAGGAAAGTTCACCTTACTTCAAAGTTATCAGTCCCAAAGATACTGGCCACAAAGTAGCTCCAGGAGTTCCATCCGTGTTCCGAATCCTCTTCACACCAGAGGAGAACAAGGTGATAACCACATCAGCGAGAAATTGACTGAACCTGTGTCCCTAGGGGTTTGTAATTCAATGTTAAACACTCATGGAGGTGGTGTTGTTAGCGTGGGTGTTAATGGTATTGGTGATATTCCTGGATGGTGGTAAGGTGATGTTGATATTGGTAGTAGAACCAATGATGCCATTTTGTTGTTGATGATCGTGGCATAGTCTGTGTTGTTGTTGTTACTATAATGAAATACCAGAGGGCAGGCAGTTATAAAGAAGAAACTTCTATTTCTATCACAGTTTTAGAGGTTGAAACTCCAAACAAAACAGCTTCAACTCTGGCAAGTCCCCCTCCCCCAGGCCCCTTAACTGAGTCACCTCATGATGGCGGCATCTTGGTGGGAACGCATCTGAAAAGGATAATGAGAAAGGGAACCAGAGTTTGAGGAGAGGCCAGCCATGTCCTCCCATTAGGCTCCAACTCTTAAAGGTCTGCCACCTCCTAACATCACACACTAAAGACTCGACTCTAGCCATGAGCCCTGGAGGGCAAACCATAAGCCATCCATAGAGGTAGGGCTGGTACTGGCTCTGGCGGTATGGATGGCATTGTTGTTGTTTTTTGTTTTGTTTTTTTTTTTGACAGGGTCTCTGTAGTCCCAGCCCACCTGAAAGTCACTATGTGAATGAGGCTGGCCTCGATCTCACAGAGCTCTGCCTGCCTCTGCCTCCCGGAGGGCTGGGATTAAAGGTTTACACCACTATACCCAGCGCGCAAGGACGACATTGTTATTAGAGGTGATGATAGCTGTGGGAGGAGTGAGAGTGGATAAGAGGATTGGGTGATGTAGCACTAGGGGTAAACAAAGAATTGACAAGCAGTGCTGAGGGCTTGCCTGAGCGCTTAGCCAGGCTGCAAGGAGGCTAATCCTGCCAGACACACCTCCTCACCCCCTAACCATGCAGATTTATGCTGTACATAGCCAGAGGGACACAAAAAGGAAAAGATACAGTCTGGACACAGTGACTGAGAAAAGGTAGAGACTTGGACACTTGGGACACTAGTGGGTTGTGTATCTTTCTTCCCCGCATTCTAATCTCTTTGGGAAAGAGACCTAAAATTGTAATATTGATCACAGTCGGCCTCATTCATAGCAAAAACTGTGGTTGGGACCTGAGGCCCAGATGGGTCTCATGCTTCCCACTGTCTGGTAGACAACTGGTCCTCCATGAAGACTAACTTACATTACAGTCTCACCCAATCACAACAGGGAAGTGAGAGCTGAGAGCAGAAACCTACTGGGTTAGCTTAACCCTGCCTGCACACAGCAGGCTAGGAAGGGCCTGAGTTCAAGAAGGGAAGGATACTGTCCCTCAGCACCACCCACAGGCTGTCCTGGATCCTAGAAACCCTAGTTCCTCTTCAGAGGGAAGGAGCGGAAGCTTCCTCCTCAGGTGTTCTCCAAGAGGGCAGAATTGTTGGTCAGGTTTTCTCCTCTTGAGCCTAAATGGGGACTCACAGGGAAGAGGAAAAGGGTTTTACTGGCATGAATGAAGGAGCTAGGACAGAAAGCAGGACTTCAGTGGACATCAACAAAAGGCACTGTGCACAGTGTCAATAGCTCTGCTTGTTTCTTACGTATGGCGCCATCTTAGCTGGGATCAATAGATCGGCAAGCCAGACAAGATCTCTCTGAGCCTGGCTTCTCCAGCACTAATCCTTATTAGCTGCTGTTAATGTCATTACTGACATTCTTGCTACTAATGCGATTGTGGCTACTCTTCTGCAGAGCAGGGATACAGGACTTCATGCAGGCAGCCAAGCATGTGCTCACTATAATGAGTGATTTAAAAATTCTAGTTTAATAATGCTGCTGTTACTATCTTACCACTTGGTAGTATTTCTGTTTATTTCTTGGGCTGCGTTTATGGAGATACTATTTTGTCTGGGATACTATTTAAATGAACGAGATGTGCGCTTCTTGCTATGGGTTGTTTCTCTGTCCCTCTCTCTCTCCCCCTCCCTGCCCCTCCCCTACTCTCCCCCTCCCCCGTCCCCTCTTCCTTCTCCCCTCTCCCCTCTCCCTCTCTCTCCTTTCTCTCAAGCTCTCTAGCTGAAGGTTACCTGTGAAGAGAAAAAGCCTGGATTACTTGGGATGTCAGATACCTGCTGTCATTTGTAGGAAGCTGATTGTTAAGCCTTTGTGTGGTCTCAACTGCAAAGAGTCAGTTTTCCTTATTTCTTTCCTTTGCTGGAGAAAATGTGTCTTCTGATACAAGGTGGTGTTCCACTTACAGGAGGTCTGACTGAGTGACACATGGGCTTCCCGAGGTGATGGAGCATTCTATGGTCTTCAGAGGAGATGGAATCATCTATAGTCTTAAACATGTGAATTACATGATGACTTCATTTGTCAAAACTGTATATTTAATACTTGTGCTTTCTGATGTGTGTGTGCATGTGTGTGTGTGTGTGTGTGTGTGTGTGTGCGTGCACATTGTACCTTAAAACTGCATAATGAAGGAGCTG
>NW_008340065.1:3020278-3022288 GCF_000622305.1 Nannospalax galili
TGTGTGTGTGTGTGTGTGTGTGTGTGTGTGTGTGTGCGTGCACATTGTACCTTAAAACTGCATAATGAAGGAGCTGTGAGTGGTTGGAGGGCTGGATGGAACCAGAATGAGAACATGTTAATTACACTTGAATCTGGGTGGTGGGTACATTGGTGTTTATTACACTATTCTGGTTTCTTTGTGTATGTTTTTAAATTTCCATAATCAAAAACAAAACACTATACTGTTTATATATACCACAAATAATGCTTGGCATTTTAGGGATCTTGGTATCCACTTTAGAAATCTGCTATGCTAATATTCCTGTCAAGGTTTTGTATGCTCAGCTGCATTCTGCGTTCATCATACCCCAGATGTCTTACTGCCTCTTGCTATCCTGTTTATCCAATATTGCACAACTATTGGGGACCACATAATTTAAAACAAGCTGAATGTTATACTTTTATTTCTTTTAACTATTTTAAAGTTATGAAAGGTTCTACACATGTGTAAGGAGACAGTAAGGCTGTTACCTAGGATAAATCTATGCAATTTGGGGTAGTTTAAGATTTCACAAGCCTGGCTTGGTGGGGCAGGCCTCTAATCCTAGCTATTCGGGGGGCTGATGCAGCTGGATCACAAATTCAAGCCCTTCTTGGGCTACAGAGTGAGTTCAAGGCCAGCCTGTGTAACTTACTGGGACCCTATCTCTAAACAGAAGAGTAAAAAGGGGGCTGAAGATGTAGGTCAGTGGTATCATACTTGCCCGATAAGCATGAGGCCCTGGGTTTAATCCCCAATACTGAAAAAGAAAAAGTTTTCTGTTGAGCCTGACTCTAAGCTCTACTATGGTTTACAGAACTCATTTTCTAGTGGCAGGGAGGGTCTCTCCTCTGGCTGGCTGGTTCAGAACCCAGGGGCACACCTTTGCCGTTGGGACGCTGACAGGGCCATGCACAGGATGACCAGTGAAGGTTAGGCATGCCGTGTTCCCTGCTGTTCCAGAAGGCAGCCTAAGAGAACTGAAAGGCAGACTCAGTTTAGGAAAAAGTCTATGATTTTGCGAAGTGTCACCATTTCTTCAGTTGGCCAAATTGATAGCCAAAGAGCATGCGAGGGTTTTGTCTCCTTATCCCCTGCCGATCTGAGTACTCATTTGACTTCCTTACATCTGGAGGGTGAGATATGTAAATTGCAGCATGCCACATTTAATAAGCTAGTCCCCCCTTTCAGTTGGATGTTTCAGCACCCATGTATATTAGCACATTGAAGATGATAATGCGATTTGCATTTTCCCCTGTCATCTATTGATCCTGGAGTTGACACTTGCTAAGTATTTCAAATGCCTAGATAACAGGTGCAGCAGATTCACTTGGCTTTCCTTATCTCTTGCCACACAAACTTTTTAAAAAAAAAACTTATTGGGGCCTGGAGAGATGGCTCAGCGGTTAAGAGCACTGACTGCTCTTGCAGAGGACCCGGTTTGATTCCCAGCACCCACATGGCAGCTATGAACCATCCTTAACTCCAGTTCCAGGGAAATCTGAAGCCCTCTTCTGACCTCCGCATTGCACAACACAGGTACACTCACTTACATGCAGGCAATACACTCATACACATAAAATAAATAAAATATTTTTATAAAATTTATTGGATATGTTATTAATCTAATAACACTAGTGGACATAACATGCACTGTGGACATTAGCACCAGGGATTCTGGCATTTTTTCTTGACCTCTTAAATTTGAGTAATATTGAGTTGGAAAAATATTAAACTTTGGTCAGAAAGCATAACAGAATACTTACTTAGATTCAAGAAAGCATGATCATGTAATGCTGTCTCATAGAATGGGAGCAGTGTTTGAAGATGGCATATAGAGGTGAAATATTTTTAATTGTGTTTAGAGAAATTGCCAATTTGCTGTCAAAATGGTTTTCCTATGAAATTTAAAAGGCACGTCTCCAAAAGAACAGACAGTATTAGTATATTTTACATGTTATATAATAATAATAGATATATAATAATCAT